>NC_056743.1:885332387-885452387 GCF_019279795.1 Protopterus annectens | reverse complement strand
TAGCTGGCTGCAAGGAAAATGAAGGTAAAAAAATGAACTGTTATTATGTATTTACAAATATTAAATAACTTCTCTCAAACTTTCAGCTACAACTATTGGACTGGCTTGTATCCTTACCCTCTTTCCACACAGAATTTAGGATCTTCTTTTGCATTCTTAACTTCACTTTTCCCAGTCTGCCCAACAAGCTCAATTAGGAGAAAAAAAAACAAAACCCAGCATGCAGCTGATGTCACACTCGTACTTGAACTGATCCAATACCGTGAGAACACGGTGGAGAAATGACTCCTGATGGCACAAGACAATGGATGAAGTAAGATGGTAAAGTTCGTGGATGGATGAATATGAGCAGGTGTGTAGAATTAGCAAATAAATAAATAAATAAATAAACCGTTCACTATAATGCACAGGACAGTACAACATATTCTGGCTGCTGGCTTTAGGAAGGCTCTTTCATGCCTGTGCAAAAAGCTGTACATAAAGTTGGGGTTATGCACATCAGTGAAGAAAACAAGTCTTTTTTTACTTGGTGCCTGTGACATCCCTGCTCTGGGCTAGTAACCAAAGAGCCTCAATCCACACCACTGACACTGGTGAGGGATGTTCACTTGGAACAAAAATAGATTAACACAGTATTTCCAGCTGCACCTCTCTGCACCAAGCACAATTTCCCTCAAGAGCACACTCAGTCCTGGGACCCCCCCCCCCTCTCTCCAAGGCCTCAAATAAGATTCCCCACTGACACAGCTATAGAGCTGAGTCCTTAGTCAAGTGTTCAAAGACAAGTCCTCCACCACCCTCTCTATGAAACCACTGCTCTGTGTCCCTGCTCCAAGTAGCTGACACACACACACTGAGATTTGATTTTCACGCACACACATGCACAGACACGCACACACATGAGCATGCACGCACCTGGGAACAACTGGCACAGATTTACCCAGCTATGCCCCCTTTGTCTAGATTATAACATAGATACTGCTACCATAACATTCCAAAGCCGGCTACTCTAAGGCTCTTACCAGGGTACCCAATTATACTGAGTAAAATTAAGACTAATACAAATGGTAGTATTTGACCAATGTAGTAAGGCTTTCAGGAGTGGACACAGTGTCACCAAATAAATACAAGCACTCTCAAAGGTTAAAATATTATTTAAAAGACCATCCACAATGAAAAGTTTAAATATATTTAATAATTAATAAAATAACATGAAAATACTAAATATATATTTTCAACAAACACCAGAGCTTCATTCACAGGAAATATTAAAAAATAACACCAATGGAAAGATTCACACAGATACAGAAAAATAACACTTAACTAATCTCACTATATTTTCCTGACTGATCTAAAGAATGACTGTCTCCTAGTTCACTTACTAGAGGAAGGCAAGATGAAGTGGGTGTGTGTTCTTCCTTAACATATTCCCCTGAGACTTCTGTCGCATCTAGTATTAAAACATCATTTCAGTGATGGATTACAGAATGACATCACATACCTATTGTCATCTGACTTTTGGTTCCCACACTACCCCCTTTACTAGAAGCTGAGCCAGAATCTTGCACATATGTGTCACCATTCACACACACAGAGATTTGCTAAGATGTGTTATAGCATCTAGAAGCTATAAAACCATTTCAAAAACTTCTCCCTTCAGGGGTAGCAATTAGTTCACCCTTAAGGATACTATAGTAGGATTCTTAGTCCTGGTTTTCACAGTTATTTGTAAGATACAATCTTTATGGCCTAAACCAGGTAATTTAATTTCAGACTATTTTTCAAAGTTAGCTGGTTTGAGATTAAGCCTCTTCTCTTCTGGTATCCTCTGTTACAACATATTCCGTTCAACAGTTCCAATACAGTCTGACATACAGCTGTATTTCTTTTCTGTCCAGCAGGACCCACTGTTGGTACATTTATTTTAACACAAGCAACTTTTCAAATACATCAGTTTGATATACAAATGACCTAAAATTCTTTATAAAACTCCAGCTAGCTATGCTGGTATATGTTATACATGCACTGCCCTATTCTCTCTGGCATTACCTCACACAATCACATTTCTGCCCCCTTTGAAGACTAAAGCTAGTTTTTCAAGTGACCTTGGAGAAACACTGCTTCAGACGAATTATCCTGTCTGGGAATACATTAACCCATACCCTGTCTTCAGAAACCCATCTGCACTGGCATTGCTGACCTCACTACAGTGCTACATTATCATGTCATATGCCTGCAATCCTAGGCTCCACCTTAGCAATCTGACATTTTGCTGGCTGGCTCGATGTAGCCATAGATCCCTCTTAGACTCCTGCCACCTACTGCAAATATTTAGGCACAAGTATCTCCCTATCAAGTTAAGGCTTCATCATCTTAACATGGTACAGTCTGTGCCCCTGCCTCTTGTCTAGCAGTTCTACCATGTAGTTAACACCACTGACCTTCCTTACCACTTTGAAGGGTCCTTCCCAAGCAGCCTAGAGCTTATTGCTGTCCCAAAGCATACTCTCGGGCTCGTGCATTCCTGTCATACCAGACCTTTTTCTGCTGTTGGGCTCCGGCCAGATTCTCTTGGGCCAAGCCCACGAGCTCTGTAAGCCATGACCTGAGGCTCAGGGCATACGCCACAACAGACTCCTTGTGGGATTCACACTCACCCTCCCATGCATTATGAATCATATCTAAAGGCCTCTTCACCCTATATCCACACAGCAACTCAAAGGCTGAAAAATATGTGGACTCCTGGGGGACCTCTCTGTTTGCAAATAGATGGGGCAAATATTTGTCCCACTCTCTCTCAAACTGGTCTGCAAGTTCCCGCGGCATGGGCTTTAGTGCAGAGTTTAACCTCTCCACAAGACCATTAGTCTGGGGGTGGTCTTTAGAGGTTTCATCCCGCAGTACCCCCACAGACAAGCCAGCAGGTCTGACATGAAATTGGCACCTCTTTCAGTCAATACCTCTCTCGGGGGAACCTACCCTGGTGAAAATCTCTAACAAGGCATATGCCACCTTCTCTGCCTCGATGGAGGACAGAGTCACCACCTCAGGGTATCTAGTAGCATAATCTACTACCACTAGGATATATGTCTTCCCTGTGGATCTTGGGGTACTCAGAGGCCCCACAATATCCATAGCTACCCTCTGAAACAGCTCCTCAATCACGGGCAAAGGCATCAAAGGAGCCTTGACCTGGTTTCATGCCTTGCCTACTTTTTGTCACTGCTCACAGGTCCTGTAGTACCCTGTTACAGCCCTTGCAATCCTAGGCCAATAAAAGTTTTGCATAACATGTCTCTTGATACGCTTTATGCCCATATGACCTGCAAAAGGAATGTCATAGGCTATGGCTAGAAGTGCCAAACGGTATGCTCTGGGCACTACCAACTGTTGTATTACCTCACCCTCTAGCCGTCCCTCAGGGGTACACTCCCTATACCAGGGTTCTGCAACCCTCACTATCAAAAGAGCCATTTTGGCCCCTCTCCCACCAAATAAAATTCATCGGGAGCCACAAAACCTATTTGACCCCTAAAATGAAGATAACACAGCGTATAAAGTTTTATATATAGTTATTATCCTAAATATAAAAGAACTAAGTTTTCAAGAGCAATATTTAAATCTGTACCTATTTTTGTTCTTTTGCTGGGATTGCTCAATCGCTCTGTGTGTGTGTCATCTCTCTCAACCTCTTAGAATAAGAGATCTGGACAAAGCCATAAATAGTGGGGCAGAAAGGCCCTAGAATAGGAAAAATATTGCTCTTACAAACTTAAGAGAGTTGATAGAATAACATGTTTTGCATTAGCATGACTTTTCTGAAGGTTATGAAATCTGAAAATCAAATGTCTATTTTTTCTCACTTCAGCCCTCAATGATTTGCCATAAAACCACCATTTTATGAGAAACAGACCAAAAATATGAGGCAAAAGTCAGGACATTCTGCGAAAATCTGCACAGATGAGAGGCAAGTGTGTGTGTGTGTGTGTGTGTGTGTGTGTCTGTGTGTGTGTGTGTGTGTGTGTGTGTGTGTGTGTGTATATACGTACCTGCGTGTAAAAATGCATGTTAACAGAAACCATGTTATTCTGGCAAGATTCTAAGTTTATAAGAGCAATATTTAAAGTCCATCCCTATTTTTGTTCCTTTGTTCCCCTTTATTTGTGACTCTGTCCAGATTTCTTGTGGTAAGATTTTGAGAGCTATGGTAACCTTTCAGGTGATGCTGCTGCTGCCAGGGGATCTCTCGATTGCTGTGTGTGTGGAATGCATGGCAACAGAAATCATGCTATTCTAGCAAGTTTATAAGAGCAATATGTAAAATCCATCACTTGATTGCTCTCAGTGCGTGTGTTGTATGATAGAGTGGCCATTATTTTTCAAAGCTACAGGGAACCACTGCAGAGGGGGTGGAAGAGCTACATGCAGCTCCAGAGCTGCAGGTTGCAGACCCCTGCCCTATAATGTAACCCTTTGTTCTAGTATACAGACTCCCCCTTTCCTTGAGAATCAGGCACCTTCCTAGCTACTTCCCTCAAGTCTTTTAGTGTAGGGTCAGAGAGCTGAGCTTGTCTCAGCTCTACCTTTGTGACCCTTCCCAGCTCCCCTTCCACAGAAGGTCTGGCATCCTCTAACAGTGGTGCCTCACCGTCGGCCTGGGTATTAACCACTTACCTCTGCTCTTGCAGTCACTCTGTCCAAGGGAACATCAGTGCCTACTATTTGCTGTGGCTCACCCTCAGGCTCACTGTTACAGGGTAGCGCCCTCCATGAAACAGCCACCTCACCAGCCCTGGTTTCCAGTGTGGGGTCTGTCCAGGTCTCCCCCAAGCTACCAGACCCAAATGCCTGTTTCCAAGCCTGACTGTGTGTAACTGCATGCAAACAAGGTACTGTATTATCAAAATCACTCGCTATCAGGACATCTGCAGGGATATCCTCAAACACATCTACTTGCTTCCTTACTTTTCCACCCTCCCAGTCAAGGTGAACCCTGGCCAAAGGCATTTGGAATGAGTTCCCTCCTAAAGCTCTGAATGGAATGGACTGCCCAAGCAAGTACTGTTCCTCTTTAACCACTGCAGGTTTCACAACAGTTATGTCAGAGGCTGTCTCTCTCTCTCTCTCTCTCTCTCTCTCTCATGGCAGTATAAACCCCACTGATAGTCTGGTACCCCTGTTGTCTCCAGACAACTTACCACTGGCATACTGTTATTCCCACTTACTAGCTCCCCCACCTTTTGTTCTCCAGCTTGCTTACATGGACATCTGTATGCTACATAGCCCCACTGGTTACACTTAAAACAGCTAACCCTTGATCCTGGCCATTTACCTGAACTAGTGGCTTCCCCTGTCAATGATGGATTCTGTTGGGGTGGTTTAGGCTGTCCACCATGGGTTCCCTTATATCCATGTGCAGCGTTGGGTATCCCCTTCTTGTGCAGTGATGCCCTGCTTGCTAAGTAGAGATCCCCCTTTTTTACCAGCTAATCTGCAGAGTTACATTCCCGGTCTGCCAACCAGATTCTCAAGTCTTCAGGCAAAGTGCTAACAGCTTGTTTCCTCACCAAAAGGTTTGCCAGCCTTTCAAAAGTGCTGACCATACACCCCCCTCACCCCACTTACGAAAATAAGTGCTTAACTCTTCAATATAATCATATATACTTTCATCTGCCTTGCGTCTAGGATCACAAAACTGTTTTCTGTAAGCTTCAGGTGTTAACCTAAAACAATCCAATAAACATTGTTTAACTTTATCATAGTTTAAGCAATCAGTACCAGACAATTTAGAAACAGCACTTACAGCTTTACCATGGAGTAACGGGGTCAGAAACCATACCAACAGCCCTTGGTAAACATTATACTGTTTACATATTCTTTCAAATATATGAATAAAACTTTCAAAATTACCACCCTCTGTAAACTGTGGAAGAAATTTACTGACCTTTATTGCTTCTGGGGTTCAGTTATTCCCTTCCCCATTACCTCCATTACCTTAGTGAAGAATCAGCATCTCCCTCTCATGTTGATGCTGCTTCTCATTTTCCTTGACCTCCAAATGCCGCAGCCTCTCATTTTCTTCCGACTCCAAATGCTGCAGTCTCTCTGCCAATTCTAATTCCAAATGTTTGGCCTCCAGTTCAAGTATCTAACTCCAGATGAATTTTAAGTCCTCTGAGGAAAAGGTGAAATGAGGGCTGCATATCCTCACTGACAGACAGGCTGTCTTCCTTTTTGCTGGTCTGGGCTACAGCTGTGACTAAGGCTGAAATCATTTCTTCTTTAGTCAGGTTGGCATGCTCCAGTCCTTTGGCTTTGTGCATCTTGGCCAACTGGTTCTTTATTACCTTACCATAATTTTCTGCTGACATCTTTGCCTGCTTTCCCTGACTACATTAAACTACAAAAATAAATAAAACTGTTGGGAAAATGAAACTGTGTTTACCTTGTGGCTGGTGAGAGTACACACACCTTCAGTGACAACTGCCTACAGAAGTTCAATTAATATCCACGCCACTGCTCACCAATATGTGACGTCCCTGCTCTGGGCCAGTAATCAAGGAGCCTCAATCCTCACTAACACTGGTGAAGGACATTCACTTGGAACAAAAAGAGATACACACAGTATTCCAAGATGCAGCTGTCTGCACCAACCATAATTTCCCTTAAGAGCACACTGGGTATGGGCCCCCTCCCTCTCTCCAGGCCCCAAATACGACTCCTCACTGACACAACTATAGAGTTGAGTCCTCAGTCAAGTGTTTCAGGCAAAGTTCTCCATTACCCTCTCTGCTGAACCAGTGCTCTGTGTCCCTGATCCAAGTAACTCTCTCTCACACACACACACACACACACACACACACACACACACACACACACACACACACACACACACACACACACCTCTGGAAAAGGCTGGCACAGATTTATCAGGTATGCCCGCTTTGCCCAGACTATAAGGTAGATACTGCCACCAGAACATGCCAAAGCCAGCTACTCTAAGGCTCTTTACAAGGGTACCCAATTATACAGAGTCAAATTAATACTAATACAATGGTAGTCTTTGACTGATGCAGTAAGGCTTTCAGGAGCGACCACAGTGTCACCAAATAAATAGAAGTACTCTTAAAGGTTAAAATATTCACTAAAAGGTCAGCCACAATGAAAAGTTTAAATATATTTACTAGTAAATAATAAACTAATATGAAAATAGCAAATATCTATTTACAATAAACACCAGAGTTTCACTCACAGAAAATATTAAAAATAACACAGATGAAAAGATTCACACAGATACAGAAAAACAATACTTAACTAATCTCACTATATTTTTCTAACTGATCTAAAGAATTACTGTCCTCTAGTTCACTTAATAGAGCAAAGCAAAATGAAGTGGGTGTGTGGTCCTCCTTATCAGGTTTCACAACCAGACTGCCCTGAGACTTCTGTCTCATCTAGTATTAAAACATAATTTCAGTGCTGGATTACAGAATAGCATCACATACATCTGGTCATTTGACCTCTGGCTCCCACACAACCCCTTTACTAGAAACTGAGTCAGAATCCTGCACATATATGTCACCATACAAACATATAGAGCTTTGCTAAGATGCGTCATAGTATCATTTCAAAAACTTTCACCCTTCCAGGGTAGCAATTAGTTCACACCCAAGAACAATACATTAGGATTCTTAGTCCTGGTTTTCACAGATATTTTGTCTCTGGCTGCAATCAGAGCTGTAAGATATACAATCTTTATGGCCTAAACCATGTAATTTAATTTTAGACTATTTTTCAAAGTTACCTGGACTGACATTATCCTCTTCTCTTCCAGTATCCTTTGTTACAATATATTCATTTAAACAGTTACAATACAATCTGGCATACAGGTGTATTTATTTTCTGTCCAGCAGGACCCACTGTTGGTACATTTTTTTTTTTTAACACAAACAACTTTACAAATATATTTTTAACACAAGCACCTGTGCACATCAGTTTGACACACAAATGACATTTTTTTTAACAAAACTCCAGCTAGCTGTTCTGGCATATGTTACACATGCACTGTTCTACTCTCTCTGGCATAACTAACACTACCTCACATCACAGTGCCTTTCATTTGTTATACATTTAGGTTTCAAATGCAAAAAGATGATTATGTTGCCTGTGAAGGGTGGGATACCTGTTTTAGAAGGGATACTCATTAAAAATATGATGAACTGGGAGTTTTGAATTTAGTTTTTGAAAAAAAAAAAAAAAAAAAAGTTGTCCATTAGGATGGACACTATATGCCTGCAAATATCTAGAGAGTTGTCTCATTTAGGTATGAGGAAAAGGAGTTACAACAGTAAGTACTGAAGGGTCATTTTTGTTTAAATCCCCTAGCATGTCAGGATAATGAAGTAAGTTAAAAAAATGTCAATGCTACTACACCTTTCAAGGTAACAAATCTTGTGTGCATTGTACACATCTTCCCAAAGAGGTTCAGGGGAATCTGAGTAAAAATCTAGCTAGTGAGACAGTTCAGAAGGTGAAGATGACTGCAAAAGTTTAGAAGGCCCCTCAACCATAGTATTTTTTTGGGGGGGGTGGGCAGACAACTGGAAAGAAGGTAGGGTAGTAGTACATACGGCAGGAAGAATTTTAGAGTGAGAAATGTAAAAGTAGGTGAAAGAATGTTATGAAGATATGATGGGTTTACAGAAATTAGGGAGAGATGCATATTAGTGAATCAAAGGGCGGGCTGGCTCATAAGACAGCAAAAAGGGGCCAGGCAACAGTGGGCACCTATTGTTGGTTATGGGACAGCATTGGTACTCTATCCAAGGGTTAATAAACAAGCTCTGTGTAGGGGATGGTTTTATGGTGAATATCGATGGAGGAAGGATAAATTCATGGGGATGGAATATTACATTACTGACATGAAGTGTTAGGGGCACTAACTCAGTTAAAAAGGGAAGGTATACATGAAGTTCAGGAGAGAAACTGGGGGTGGCACTTACTGGGGAAAAGGGGTGAAAAGTAAATGAGGTAGCTGGAGATGAAAGTGTGATAAATGAGGAAAGACAGATAATTGATTCAGTCTACAGGTTTAATGATAGCAGCCCTCAGGTTTTGAGAAATGTCTTAAGAAGATAGGTGAGCTGGGGTCACAAGAAGCGAATTGTGGGAGGGTACTGTTACAGCACTGTTCTCAAACTGAAGCTAAACAGACTGCATTGAGTAAGAAAGCAAATGGGAAGAAACAGGTTGGTAGAAGGAAGAGTGGGACATAGACTTCACAAAGTCGAGTGGAAGACGCTTGGGAGGGCACATTCTCAAGAGATGAGTACAGACGGCCCCTCAGTTCCTAAATTCTGTTGCAGTGTTCAGGCCAAGTGATCACCAAGAAACACTGATTTCTCTAGAAAAGGCTCAAAGATGTTATCACCAGACCATTTGTCTGAAGTACTCATAAAAGCATCTAAACTATTAGTACATTATTCCACAATTTAGTGATTTTTAACAGTGACGTATAAATGTCTAACCCTACAACTCCCCACTGCTAATTTTGTCACAAAATTTATGTTTCTATGACTATGTGTTTTTAAATATTTGAAAACTTCTATTTTAAACATAGTAAAACAGGATCATAAAATATCTTATAACCCTATATCAATTTTCCACAAATGTACCTTTAACAAAATGAAAACAGCAACCCTGGTGAAAACTTGGAATGAACACTGCAACTGAATTTAGGAGTTGATGGCCTGTCTGTACTCATCCCTTGAGAATGTGGCCTCCCAAGCATCTCCCAAAAGCCAATAATACCTTCAATGAGTCTCTTTACTCCAACAAAATATCCAAAAACTGGAACTCTATCCCACAACAAATACTAAACACCTCTAACTCTCACAAAATTAAGTTGCTCCTCAGGGATTACCCTCACCAACAACTAGTTATGCTCCTGTACTACTCCCAGATGACCGTACTGTACATCCCAGCCTAGCTTCCTTAACATTGTATTCCTAAATTTTTCTAGGCTCTTTTCTTCCTCTGCTCATAATACATCTACCTCCTACCTCTTTTCCCTTTACATTCACCTAAACTTACTACCAGGATATTTCATAACTGCTGATTGTTAGGATCCAGTCCAACAACTGCTTAAGGGATGGTTTAATGTACTATAACACTTAGACTGACAATGTATCTGTAACAGTTAACCTACTAGGCTAACAGTTTTTTCCTGTATATATTCCCCAATTTATTTCCATGTTTTATATATTTGTCATGAACTTTCAATTACTATGTTAATATCTCATACTGGAGTGTTACTTTCTCTTTTTATGCTATTTGTCAACTCCCTTCTCTGTATTTTTCAAACATTTGTATGTGGAGCTTTTTTCCCTGGGCCTCTGCTGAAAATGGGCTCCTGGCCCAGTTGGACACTCCCAATGAACAAATGCAAAACAAAATAAAATAAGTAACATAAAACTTCAAGTGCTTACATCTAGTGCCATAAGCTAGTCATCAGTGGCAAAATTCTTTTAGCAAATTTTCTTTGTATACCCTCTAAAATTTTTAACTGGTTTTAAATGCATGTATAGAATGTGTTGTTATATTATTATATATGTCATCAACAAAGATTCCTTAACAAATGACCCATATATTTAATAGCTTTTATACTAATTACCTTAACATGAGTGTCAAAGGATAGGTTAGATGTAATGACAATGCCAGAGTCTTTGTATTACTTGGCCTCATCAAGATAAAATGTTGCTAAATATATAGTAAATCTTGGAAATTTGTTTGAAAAGTACATATTACCCTTATCCAAATTGCATTTTAGGAAGATATCCAAGCCACACTTACTTAATAGCTGTAAATACTTATTAAGATCATTAGTCTTACTTTGTAAAAATAAATCCAGTTTTGCAGTCATCAGTGTACTTATGTATCCAACATTTTGTATTCATTGGAATGCTATGTTTAATAGCACTATGCCCAATACCACCCCGTGGGATACCAGATGTAACAAGTAAATTATAGAAATGCAAATTACAAATCTTAACACACTGCTGTCTGCCTACTAACCAATTCATAATCAATCTAACAATATAGCAGTTAGTATTGGAATCAATTAGATGTTTTTGAATAACTTGCAGTTTACGGAAATTTTAATTAACTGGTTCTGTGATGAGCAATATAGAAAGAGACATAACTAGTGAGAGATGCCTATCTAACCAGGCAAACATGAAGCATAAGGTGAAGTTAGAAGGGGAGATAAGTTACAGGTGGTGGATGAATATGTGGAAATGTAGGGCAAAAGTGGAGAGAGTGAGATTGAGAAGAATGATGAAAGAATCAATTAAAAATAACATAGGCAAGGGAGATGCAAGTGGGATGGATTGAAAGCAATAGGGAGAGGATGGGAAATAAGTGAAGTAAGAAAATTAAGTAAACAGGGAGAAGAGAGGGTAGCCAGTTTTGAAATACTGAGATTAGCAATGTCAAGTTCCGAAATGTGAAGACTGAATGACCGAAAATCTGAACTTATACACTAAGTCTAAGACTGCCATTTCTCTGAATATTCACTTTTCTCACAGGTATGGTAATCTCAGATTCAGTTCAGTGGGGTGGAGAGAGTTGCCCCCCACATCAGAGAGTCTAGAGGAACTTGCCCCCTGAAAAAAATGTTTAAAGCAGAAAAGAATTGTTCAATATTCATTCTTCTCTTATTTTCTGTCTATTTTTTGGCATTTTGTAACTTGGCATTGAGAGTCACAACATTATGACAGGGAGCTGGAGGAGAAAACTATGGAAAGGGATTGGAAGCAACAGGTGCAGCTGATCAACAGTGATGAGGAAATCTGGAGGGGAAAGATCATGGAAAGCTGGTCAATGGAGACAAGGAGTAAAAAAAAAAAATAGGATAAGCTGGGGAAAAAAAGTATCTTTTGTTGGTCTAAATGGTGATGTGACCAAACTAATGAAGGAAGAAGGATTAAGTATGGATGCCACAGTAACTAAAGTACAAGGAAAGAGACTAGTAGATGAACTCCAGGACAAGAAGGTAAGGAAGGCTATTGGGTATATTTGAACAGAGGTCAATTGTGCAATGAGGATGGTTGTATCCTTTAATTTGCAACACTGTGAAGGTAATGAGAAAAGTGCTTTTACGGATGCAGTACTGGAGGGACAGGGACCTTCTTTACAATACAATCCATCTGCCTAACAGAAGAGGGAAATGGTTTGTTTTTATAAGTACATTAACTCCTTTCCTGCCTACTTTCTCCTTCCCATCTTCTCCATCTATCCCACATCTTTCTAAATGTCCACAGAGTTTGTTTTTGCTTTTCAACTGCCCATTTTGATAGTCCATTCAATTCAACAACCATCCATCTTCTTAGAGAAGAACTGCTTTCACTTGTATGTGGAGCTATCACTTGTATGTGGTTGATTCCTGTAATCTGCTAACTTTGCCCTCTCCTCATGTTAAGTACAGTGATTTCACAACTCCCTGACATGATCTTGAGCATCCATATCATGGCTCCATGTCTCCTCTGCACTCAAATGAGAAGAGATTTAGCTCCTCTAGTTGATGGTATCCTTTCATCTGCATTCCTTGCACCTTTCTGCTGCTTTTCCTCTGAACACTTTGGTAATCTTCAACTTGTATGAACTCCAGGAATGTGACATAACTCAGGTACGACTTAACCAGGGCATGGTGCTTCCACTACAAACTGCCCGTTTCTAACTCTAAAAGGATCCAACTTGCTAAATTCAGCTATTCAGAAAGTCGAGCTGAGGCAGGGAGGTAAAGACCCTGCACCCACTGAAGTTATATATAGATATATATGTGTGTGTGTGTGTGTGTGTGTGTAGATAGATGTAAATATATACATATATATATATATATATATATATATATATATATACACACACACATATATATATATATATATATATATATATATACACACACATATATATATATATATATATATATATATATATATATATATGTATATATATATATATATATATATATATATATATGTATATATATATATATATATATATATATACATACACATATATATGTGTGTGTGTGTGTGTGTGCATATTTATATATATATATATATATATATATATATATATATATATATATATATATATATATATATATGGGTCCTCTTCAAATTACTGAAATGTCAGTTCGCCGACACGCGGAAGAGGAACGCGAAAGGACCGACAACGCAGTTGACAGACATGCTGAAATCCCGACAGCTGGAAGACCAACAAGGGGAACGTGTAAGCGCGACTTGGTAAGTATGTGATAGTGAGGGATTTTGGATTAGGGAGCGGACAGGTAAGTGTGCAATAGTGAGGGATTTAGGGTTAGGGTGTGTGAAAGGTGAGTGTGCGGTAGTGTCGGAGTTAGGGTTTGGGTAATGTAAGTGTGTGTTAGTGACGGGTTTATGTTTTAGGGTGGGTTAAGTTAAGTTAGGAATAGGGTGCAGGTAGGGTACGTGTCTGGTACTGTTGGACCTTAGGGTTAGGGGTGGGTTAAGTGAGTTAGGGTTAGGGTGCAGGTAGGGTAAGTGTGCGGTAGTGTCGGACCTTAGGGTTTGTGTTAGGGCTAGTGGATATGTAATGTGTTGTTTACGTTTAGTGTGTCGGTGTAATGGTGTTCGGTGTTTTGCATTGTCGGTATTGTGTGTTGTCGGTTATTTGGTGTCGGTGGTTTGTGTGTCGGCGAACTGGCATGTCGGTGTTCTAAAGTAGACCCATATATATATATATATATATATATATATATATATATATATATATATATATATTTACATCTACACACACACACAAATCACTGCTTGTGCAGTTTTCTAAGGGTGTGCTGCCAGCGAATTCCGAAGGGAAATTGGGAGTTTAACATCCATGAGTTGAATTTGGTGGGTTGAGTCTTCATTAACCAGCAACACCACAAGGTATGGGGAAGTCTGACCTAGTACATCAAAAGCATTATTTCTTTGCTTCTGCAGCCTATGGCCCTGAGGATATACCCTGCTAAGCATTCTGTTGGCTGTTAGACTGCCCTATCATTCTGTGCACGGTGGTATAGTCCAGGTGTAATAAATGATCCCAGATCCCTTTCCCGCTCTGTTGCCATCATTGCCACTCCCCAATGTATACTTGATACCAATGTTGCTGTGGCCAAATACTGGGTTGATCCAGCTTCAGTGGCAAACATTAACAAAGGCAGACGACAGATCAGGATACTTGAGTTTGATTACTGGCTCAGGTGCTTGCTAAAGTTGGCAGAGTACGATGGGCGTGCCCACCCTGGTAGGAGAGGTGGCAATGCAAGTCTGTGACATGGAAGTGGAGTTAGGCTCACTGAGCCATTATTTGGTAGTAAACCAGTGGAGGGGTTAGCAAAATAAAAAAAAAATCATTGATGGGATGCTAACAAGTGTGTAAAGCACAATCACTGCTGCCTGAATGATGGCTCTCTTCCAGACAGCTCTCTTCCTGTTCCCATCTAGTTGTGGGAAGGCTTGAGATTTGGCAGGCACTGGGGCAAAAATCACACAGAAAAAAAATACTAAGCTCATTCAAGATTTGAATCATATGTAGACAAGCAAACCACCTCCGGCCAAATTATAAAAATCCATATTCTCCTCCCATTCTGTCTAAAATCCAAAAAAAAGCAGTGGCTGCCTTTGGTGAGGTTTTCCTATTTTTTGGAAACTGCTTTTTTTTGGATTTTCATCATTGGTTGTTTAAGTGGCTGCCTTTGGTGAGGTTTTCTTGGTTTTTGGACTTTATCCCATTCTGCCCAAGTGGATCATTTCAGGTTCTATATGCTTGAAGCACTTGCGGATTTCTTTGGTAAGTTTACCCGTAAAAGTAGATTTTCAAAAGGCAGATCATCAAGTGATAACTGCAGACTGCTCCTGTGATATGACTGGGTACACAGTAAAGGAGTCATAGGACTGAGGCAGCATTAATATTTGTTAAGAGAGGGTCTTAAAATAGTAGACTGGAAACTTATTTATGTGTTTTTGAGGAAAATTAATTTTGGGGAGAGAGGAAGAATTAGGGTCACAGCTTTATACAAGTATCTTACTTTAAAGCTAGAGGTAAATACTTAACAAAATGAGAATTAATGAGTAGAAAGAGGCAGGGATGGTGTCCACTGTCTCCATATCTATTTCTGTTAATTACAGCTAAGAAGGGTCTGGCATGTTCTACTCAGAACAAAAGTGATGGAAAATAATGTGAAATTTTATACATTGAAGATGACTGCATATTTCTACTGAAGAATATCAGGAAGGGACTGCTGGAGGTCTTGAAAAGGTAGTTCTGAAAAGTGTAGGCCTGAGAAATTACATCAGTGGCAGTCCCTTTGGGAAGTGGGTTTCAGATTACAGTTTTTACCAACTAAAACTGAATGGATTATTTGTGTTTGGGAACAACAGGGGAAGACTAAAGGGGATTACAGAAATCTTGGTGACTGACATTAAAATGCAGTGAGATGACTAGAATGACAGGACTAGATTTTGATAGGAAGGATACAAACAATAAAGGCTTATGATCTTGTTTCCGGTTTTGTACTGTGAAAAGCGTCTAGGTATTTCTGTGATGAATAAAGCAGTAGAGGAGTCACAAAACAAGTGTTTAATGTACACAGGGAAAAAGTAGGTAGGGCAAGGACAGAGAAAGGTAGGTTACATATGGAAACAGAAGTATGGAGGCAGGGGTGTGCCTGATTGTCAAAGGTATGTGGTGGGTGCTAAATGCAAAACTGAAGGTTACACACACAAAAAATTCCTGAACTGCATAGTGCGGAAGGAAAAATGTGCTACAGGGCAGTTACCTTCAAAACACAGTGGACAGGAGTAAAGGTATGATTAGGAAGGGGTGGAAACATGCACATAGTAAGTGATACAGCAGCTGTAGCACAGCCCCATCATTAGTTAAAGAAGGACGATGGAAGGGGGTGGACGACATGAAGGAAGCAAAAGTAGGATTAAGGACTGGGAGGTGATGGAAGCACTGTATGATTTAAGAGGAAAACCAGCTCCATCAGAAGCAGGCTGAGGCTGTGGTGATGAGCAGGTTTACTGGGAGAGAAGACACAGCAGGGAGTACAAGGAGGAGAAGAGATTGGGCTGTGCCATGATACTCATGGGTGAAACCAGCAAACCTTAGACTGGGTAAAATACACAAGGATAAAGGGCAGTTCTGACATAAAAAAGTGTGGAATAGGCTAATACACAGCTGGCACGAAAAGAGGAGGGTGTTAAGTGTGTGTGTGTGTGTGTGTGTGTGTGTGTGTGTGTGTGTGTGTGTGTGCGTGTGTGTGTGTGTGCGTGTGTGCGTGTGTGTGCGTGTGTGCGTGTGTGTGCGTGTGCGTGTGGTGTCTGGAAACAGGAGTAATGAGGGTATACAGCAGTCTAAAGGCAGAGGTATTTCTGGTTTGAACTGCAGATGATATTAACTCATAGGTGCTACTAATACATTTACGCAAACTAAAAAGTGAAAGCCTTCCACAGCTCGACAGGTGTTAAGGATGTGGAATGCAGGGCATATATTATTTACATATTGAGTGCAAGTATCAACAGATCATGAGAATGTGGAATGCAGTGCATAGATTACTTAGAGATGGGGTGCAAGTATCAACAGGTTAAGGGAATGTGGAATGCAGGGTGTAGGTTATTTACGTATGGGGTGCAAGTATCAACAGATTATGAGAATGTGGAATGCAGGGTGTAGGTTATTTACAGGTGGGTGCAAGTATCAACAAATTATGAGAATGTGGAATGCAGTGCATAGATTACTTGGATATGGGGTGCAAGTATCAACAGATTATGGGAATGTGGAATGCAGGGTGCAAATCATTTACATATGGGGTACAAGTATCAAGAGATTATGGAGAAAAGTGACAGAAAGGAGATGATGAAAGAAGAGAGAATTGAAAATTACTAGAAAATGTGATTATCTGGGGTGGGCTGGAGGGGGCAGCAATCTGAAAAGGAACGATATTAATGACATGATGAATACACAGAAGGGATTCAAGGGCAGAGGTTCTTGTGGATGGGCTGAAAGGAAGAGAATAAGGGGCAGAACTCAGATTGTGAATGCTGTGAGGGGCAGATGGACAAAAGAAAAGACTGAAGAATGGAGAGGAGGCACGGGCAGTAGAAGTGGGTGGATGTGTACAAAGGGAAGTAAATGAGACAGGTTACATAAGGAAGAAGGGAATGTGGGGTTTGGGTAAGTGATAGTGGTGGGGTGAACAGGATGAGAAGGAGTTGGAGTGAGAGAATAAAGTCAATGATTAGATGTGGTAGGAATAGAAAAGGATATGGAAAGTGGAACTGCTTTACATTCAGAACATTAACAAAACGCTCACTAACAAGCAGGGTTTCGATACAGGTTATCACACACCATTCTGACTTAGCCCAGACTCTTGAGACTGAAATGCAGATTCTCAAATTACTAGTAGTACTAAATGACATTAACCCAACAGAAGGTAATACACGCGTCAGTTAGCAAAGACTCTCATCGTGGTGCTATACAGAAATTATGGCGTAGCTGACAAACATGCTGTTTTACAGGTGGTCAACCTCCTCTGCACCCCAGCATTCAGCTTTGATCTGAGCATTGCCATCTTCATTTAGATCATGTGATCTTGACATAAGGATAATGAAGTAGCAGAGGTGTGGGCTGGGGGGTGGTACTTGCCCCTGAAACTCTTGTAGAAACAGGAAGCAACAGTCACAAATAACGCAAATGCTGGAAGATAAACTCTTTATATAAAAAACACGGCAAAGCTTTCAGGTAAAAACCCTTCTTCAGTGCATACATGTATTTTTACCTGAAAGCTTTGCCGTGTTTTTTATATAAAGAGTTTATCTTCCAGCATTTGCGTTACTTGCCCCTGAAAATCATTAGGTGCACTTAAGCAGTTTAAATTTTAGATCTGCATTCTTATCAAAAGTTTGTATTGCTGGTACCAATCTGCAAGTCACAAAATTCCTTGCAGTGATAGAATGGGCAGTGGTCACCGGTAATGACCCATAATCAGCAGCACAACTTTTATCCTTGCATTTCCCCTTCCCTCCTGGTTCTTTGTGTATGCTTAGAAACAAAGCACATATGCATGAACGTTTTAATAGAAATGATAAAATACAAAGGAAATCCACTTGGAAACTGGGGCATATTCAGAAGGTTGGTTGATGCACTGGAAACCAGTATATTAATAACACTACAACCAATGAAATGGAAAATTTAGAATTCTATCATGAAGACACATTCTTCCCCAAAAAAGACATGCTGCTCCATCCACAGATGCATGAAGCAACTACATTCTTCTCAGCTTGTCACTCTTCCTTACAAGCACGAGCTTCTCTTTCACTTCACTTTCATGTAGGCTTATATGTGAAGGGGAAAGTGGGCTTCTACTGTTTGCTGGCTCTGTAAAACACAATGACTATGGCAGGGAGAGAGGCTTCAGAAAAAAGAATGGCACTAGAGTAATATCCAGATGTATCACACTATTTTCAGGACTGACAGTACTACTTTCAACATGAAATATTTCTTTTTTTTTTTGTTGGGGGGGAACATCCAAGCAAATCAATACTGCCCATACTTACATTCAATTTATACGGCATTGATTCAAAGTAGATAGAAGTGGCAGAGATTCTTTTGACGTCAGTCATGTATCCATGAGTGAGGCTACAGAGAGAAGAAACATTAATAATACTGCTTAGAAGACATTTCATTTTCCATGAGGCATTTCATCAGCTAGGGTACAGTCTATAATATCTTAAGTAGCTTACAGCAAAAAAAAAAGAAATACAGGGTTACTGCCAACCTAAACAGCCAGTGCATAAATCTCACTTTCATGTTTTAATGTCCTAATCTCAGTTCTGATAAATTCATGCACCTGATGTCGTCATGGTCTGTTAACAGTCTACATATGGACAGAGTTGTAGATGACATCTGTGTACAACCTTGTGACCAAAGTAGCATATGGAAATATGACTGGCAGAAGGGCAGCACAGCTGTCAGATAAAGCACCCCCCCCCCCCCAAGTGCATTTATTGCAAGTCCGCATTATAAATTAGGACTGCTAGCACAGTTACATTTCTGCAAACAAGTTACATCAAACCATATATTATCTTTTTTCTTTAATTTGTTTCAAGCTGTCTGGACCCTAAACAGACTGGGATCACTTCTGCTAACATTCACTTTAGTACAAGAAAACTAATGTTCCAGCCTCCATCCTACTCTGGTTTATTCACACACAGATAAAACATATCCTAAAACTTGTCAGGCAAACCACGCTAGTTAATTCTTGTATTTTCTGTGCCCAGGAGGTCTGTTCCTGGGGCTAAAGCAGTCATGACCTTTCACTGTTTCATCTCCCCTCAGCAAACAGCAGATGTGCAAAGAGATGCAAGCTATTGGCTGCTATTTTACCTACACCAAATGTGAGCTGATCAAGTGCCACCGCATCCTCAGTCTTCACAAAAAGATCTAACCCAGCTCAACCTTTGTCAGTGAAGGCCTGATACTGAATCCCGTGACAAAGGCTGAAGTCATGTTCATATGTCAAAAGGCTCAGGTGTTGTAGTGTTAATGTAAAACATATGAGACAAGTGTAATATCAAAATCAGCAAGGCAGTGAGAAAAGCACCCATGTGCAGTCTTCTCTACTCTCACAGTATACAAGTTATCTCAGGCTGATGGTTCACTGACACACAGCAGAAAACACCAAAGACATTGGAACACAGACATGATGTAATAACTTTTACTGGCCCAAAGATGGGTTTTGCAATTGGTCGAGCTTTCGAGATGGGATGAGCCCTTCATCAGGAGTTAAGTTAACGACGTTAGAGACTGTGCTTTATTATCCACTTGTGCCTAGAAAGGGAAGTATAGCATTTATTTCCAATTGGCTAAAAAAATGATTAGCCAAACCACAGCCTGTGTAGAATATTAAACTGCATACAATAACCATACATTCTAACTCTGTATCTTATACTTTTGGTAGTCCCTGCCATACTCATCATTGTGATGTGGACATTATTGCTAATTTATATTTTCTGTGAACGAAAACATCTAACTCACAAAGACTGCTGTTCACACAGACTAGCAACTTACAAATTATACTTTTTTGTTTTCATTTTCTGGATTTAACTCATCTCCCTACACATCTCTTGGTTTGAGATTTATTGTCTTATTAAATGTCAGAGCAGTCTCTGTGAGTGTTATCTCGGCTCCCTATTGAAATGTCAGCATTTGAAATGCGGAGTGCTGTAAAGCTGCAAAAAAAAAAAAAAAAAAAAAAAAAAAAAAAGACCGAAAACACTGGTGAAGAGCAAATCTTGAAAATCGCTCTTCTCCTTAAAACTTCTTTTTGGTATGGGGGGGTTGGGGGCAAAACCTACGTATCCCCCAACTTATATATGCCAACTCCAAGACTGTCATACTTCAGGGAAAAGGGAATATTCCAATAAATGCCATCACAGACTTAATATACAGAAGTCCGATCTTTCAGCCATTCAGTTTCTGCATTTTGGGACTTGCTGTAGTAGGTTTTGAAATTTCAAATGGTTACACCTTTATCTCCTCTGCTAAATGAACACTAACTAATGTAATGTAGCACACTTTGATTTTTATAGCATGTCACAATCCTGTTCTAAGGCTGTGCCCCCCCCCACACACACACACACACACACACGTGCTTGCTTACTGTCATGTCTCTTGAGGTGTAGAAGGAGCTGCATTTTTTTTTTTTTTGCACTAGCATTTTTCAAGCTTACCTTTTATAGCCAATTAGAAATAAATGATGTACTTCCCTTTCTAGGCAAAAGTGGATATTTAAGCACTGTACTTAACATCAGTAACTTAACTCCTGATGACAGGCTTGTGCCAGCTCAAAAGCTTGATTAACTGCAAAACCAATGTTGGTGCAATAAAAGGTATTACTCAGGTGGTCCGTGTTCCAGTGTCTGTGCATCTTCCATTATTGGGCCAAAACATTTATTTAATTTTTTTTTCTGAAATACAGCAAGAAAGACTGAGGGGGAGGATGAAAAGGCAGTGAAAGGTGGACTTGATGGTGACAAAATTCTCCTGGCAAAACATTATATAGTTTACTCAAAAGAAAGTAAGACCTGGAAGCCAAACCACTGTTCCGAAGAACCATCCTGTTTAGCTGTTAAACATGATGCATCTTGCCTCTAAGTATGCTATACTGCAAACATAGTGCACACTTATTTATTTTACCTTTGTTGACTGTGCTAGTCCCACTAGGCATATGGTCTGTTTACAAGGTACAAACCAAAATGACCATGTAAAATGGCCAAGATGTAAACCACTCTTGTAAATGATAATTTCAGCAGGACACACAGGAAATTCTCAAAGTCTTTTGGATAAAGATCATGGAATATTTTATATCTAAATGAGATAATATCAACTTAGGCAGATGGGATCACAACTTAACACCTCATTCTAAGAATAATATTTTTGATCCCCTCCCCAAACTAACCCACTGTGCCCCACTCAGCAATGTGGCCACCCGTCCCTTTGCCCTGTACATTCAATTGCACCTACATCACTTCATGAGTGTCTTACTCTATCCAGTGTGATATCACATGCAGAGCCATCATTTTCTGTGCTGACTGGGGGGTGAGAACCAAATGCTGACCACCATTATCCTCAACTCAGCCTTGTGCCTTTTACACTGCCCCCACACTGTCTCAGTTTGCCAACAAGCAAGATGTAATGCCCTACTTTACATGTGGATGCTTCAGTACACTCACAACCTGCATGAAATGCAGGCAATCCTTGGGCTGCCTCTACACACTTGTTCACTATATGCATATAGCTACAATGTCAGGTCTTTCCTTAAACAGTACTCTTGCGGTGGGTCCAATCAAACTTCTTCCCCCTGGTATCACACACTGACATCTATTCTTGGCTAGCAAGCACCAGGGCTTTGGCTGCTATTTGAAATGAGGGCAGGTGAGGCAAAGTTAGGACTTTAACCATATGCACCATAAAGCTGACCTTCTCTCTCAAGCAGCGGATGCAGTGATACACGCCTAGGTGTTTACCTCCTGTCTTGTACATTGGCTTAACTGAAAATGGCAAGTTCTTTAGGATCATCCAATTAGTAGTAAAACATACTGTATGTTCTGCAACATAAATTCTGGAAAGATATGTCACAATTTAGACTGTGGAAAAATTGAATGGGCGGGCCTTTGCTAGGGCTATTCACATTTCTTTGCATTATGGTTCTCACAGTCACTGGAATAGGCTAAAAAGACCCTTTCCAAAGGTGTTTTCCAGTGTTCATTGAAACAGGTTAAAAAGGACCATTCTTCCGAGAAACCATTTGTTGCACTTCCACAAATGTTCAGCCTCTTTAATATTTCCTCCCTTTTCTGTTCTGTAAGACATCTATAAAGTAATAGCTTTCTGATAAGTTATGCATACTAACAAGTACGTGCAGATGCACCCACATGTACAGATATTTAACAGGCTGAACAAAGCCTGCAATTGTCTTCCAGTAAAATGCACAGAAAAACTGTATTAAGTCAAGTGAAATGTAATCATTACTTTTCATTAAAATAATGGTCATTGCTTTTAGTAAATACTGTATCAAGTAAAATGTATAGAATATAGTACAAATGTCTTCTTCTTTCGGCTGCTCCCGTTAGGGGTCGTCACAGTAGATCATGTGTTTCCATTTATTCCTGTCCTCTGCATCTTACTCTGTCACACCAACCACCTGCATGTCCTCTCTTACCACATCCATAAACCTTATCTTAGACCTTCCTCTTTTCCTGTTACCTGGCAGCTTCAACCTTAGCATCTTTTTCCCAATATACTCTGCATCCCTCCTCAGCACATGACAAAACCAACGTAATCTTGCCTCTCTGGCTTTGTCTCCAAACCTTCCAACCTGGGCTGACCCTTTAATATACGTATTCCTAATCCTGTCCTCCCTCGTCACACCCAGTGCAAATCTTAACATCTTTAACTCTGCCATGTCCAGCTCGGACTCCTGCCTTTTTGTCAATGCCATGGTCTCCAACCCATATAACATAGCTGGTCTCACTACCCTCTTGTAGACCTTCCCTTTCAATCTTACTGGTACTCGTCCATCACAAATCACTCTTGACACTCTTCTCCACCCACTCCATCCTGCCTGTACTCTCTTCTTCACCTATCTTCCACACTCACCATTACTCTGAACTGTTGATCCCAAGTATTTAAACACTTCCACCTTCACCACCTCTACTCCTTGCATCCTCACCATTCCTCTATCCTCCCTCTCATTCACACACATATATTCTGTCTTAGTCCTGTTGACCTTCATTCCTCTTCTCTCTAGAGCATATCTCCACCTCTTCTCTCTAGAGCATATCTCCACCTGTACAAAACATTTAGTTGCTTTTGGAGGAAATTCAGCAAAAGTGTTAAAAAGTAAAACTGGCTTCTCAAATGAGTATTCAGTCGAAGTGCTTTTGAAAGCATGCAGTTAAAGAAATGCTACTCTTTATCTGGTCTCTACCTCTCACCCCAGAGTAATGTGGATGTGGAAAGGGGAGCTTTTACAATCAAAATTAACCCAAAACAGAAAATGCAGAGCCTTGAACTCTCTTAAGCAGAGATAGCAACTGTTAAGTGCTGGTGAGTGCCTGTCTTGATTCTGAAGTGTGTACAGTGAACTCCAAACTCTAGGCCAGAAGCTCAAGCCTGGAATTCCTTGATTATGAAACTGTCCAACTGCTGCTTTGACATAGCTACATGTGGTGAAAGGACCACATTAGCTAACAAAGTTATTCTACATGCCATCTGTCAGATAAAACCCATTTATGTTGTATTTCTTTGTGCAAGTGTACAGCTGCTTGTGTATTTATTATTACAAAGTATATTACTTAGTCTGCATTTACTTCAAGTACAGAGCTTTGTTAATTTAATTTCTAAAGTTTGTGGATGGTGTTTTATTTATACATTTAAGGGTATGTGTGAAGAGCTGGTGGCATCTCAACTGCGGCCATCCGCCTTTTGAAGAGAATGATTAAAGCTACTGCTACCCTACAAAAATGTAATTGTTGACTTATTTTAAAGGTAAGCAGTAACTGCATTCACAGTGTGCCAAACATTTGGCTGATGGATGTATGACACTATGAAGACAAAGAGGAAAAGTGTGTGTGTGTGTGTGTGTGTGTGTGTGTGTGTGTGTGTGTGTGTGTGTGTGTGTGTGTGTGTGTGTGTAAGTGTGTGTAAGTGTGTGTGTGTGTGTGTGTGTGTCTGTGCACAAAATAATCCTGGACAAGTTTCAGATATAGCTAATGGCAGCATGCTAGAATAAAAGTGGCATTGTTACTGGAGAGATACTGTTAACTCCTCCAAAACATGCATGGGTCTGTGTGTGAGCATGAGCTTAGACAAGATTCAGTTACTGTTGGTATACAGCACTGGAAACCACTCGGCTCTCAACAATGTAAAGATAATCCTGGGGAGTCAGTGACTGTAACTGTACTCTACAGCTGGACAGTGTAAAGTTTATTTGAGTGTGGCAGGTGCTCACTATTACCAGAGCCCCTTAAATACAAACTCTTGATGACTTGATGGCAGAAGTGCAAATTATGTCGGTCAATATTTATACATACACACATATTTATACATTACATATACACATAAGTTTACATTTACATATACATATTTTATACACACACACACACATATATATATATATATATATATATATATATATATATATATATATATATATATATATATATATATATACATAGACACATACATATATATGAGTGTGTGTGTGTGTGTGTGTGTATATATATATATATATATATATATATACATACACACACACACCCATACATATACATGAGTGCGTGTGTGCACAAACTCCTCCAAAATATGCATGGTCATATACACACACACACATTTATGTACATAAGTATATTTGTATATGTGTATATTTATACATGGGTCTACTTTTAAATTTTTCTTTTGACGGATCAAACATTAAACTGTTCAGCAAAGTAGTTCTCATTCCCTTGTTTAGGTTCTACAGCTTTTCATCTACCTTTAAAAGTTTACACTGTAAATGACTTTCTGCTGAAAAACATTCTTGTGGTCTTCTATAATGAATGACCCCATCTTATAGTGGCCAGACTGCTGCTGTAATTAAATTCTGCATTTCTTCAACACTGAAAGCTTACCAGCACAACTGTTGTGTCATGAAGCCCTATCTATTTTGAAGTATGGATCGATTACTAGCAAACTGGATTTCTATAACACACAGCACATTTTTCTGTGTGTGACTTCTGTATTGCATATTTCTTATATGGAACATTACAGGTGGGTGTAGATCATGCTACACCTATTCTGTTCAAATTGCAATGGCTCAAAGTTAAATAGTGCAACAGCCTGAAGATAGCTCTATTAACTTATGAAGTCCAGTATAATCAGTGTCTTGGTTAACTAAAAGACCTACACTTCAGACAAAACCTGCTCCATCCTCCCTCCCACACATACCACCTTTAGTACAGAGGCAGAGGACTGCTGGGAATTCCTGGAGGAATGTCTGCAAATTAGCTGCCGCACATTATTTTTGCCACAGTAGCTCCTTCTATCTCAAAATCTCTGTCCTAGTGATTTCAGAATGCCGGTGCAATGAATTAATTAAAATGCATTCTGTAAAGGAAGGTTGCCAGTGACTTTTTACAAATATGTCATTTTTACTCTCGTGCATTAACTAAATTATTATGGTCTGTCTGTTAATGTAGTGTGTTCATTGCTTGACCTGTTACACAAGGGCACATAACCATTTCCCTGCACCTCTGTAACTTCATTCCACCCCTCACCTTCAATGAGGAGCACACAGCTGTCATATTCATACATAATTAGTGCACCAAATTCCTGCTAATGCCAATTCTTCCAACATGGCTGTTAAACCTCTTATTACATTTCTATTAAACAGATTTTCAACAAGAAATTATTTAGCATGTTTAAACAAGGTACAAGTAAATACTTCCATTTTTTGGTGAAAGCCAGATTTACGTGCAAGTCAAAGAGGGGAAGTACAAAGGATAATGTATCGGTAGCAAACACACGATACAGTACAACAAAGACCCTGATTAACAGAGGTTTGCAATAATAATAAAACTGTACATGTCCAACAATATCAGCAATATAACAGCTGTCTGACTGCTGCACCAGTTTCAGAAAGCAGCTAAAAATGCTGCAATGGAGAGGAAATACCTTCCAAAAAAAAAAAAGCCTCAACTTTCAGGAAATCTGTATTTGTTTTCCTTTTTATTTGTCATTAACAGCCCCTGTAAAGACCTGTTCCACAAAATCCTGCAGGCCTCCTGTCAAGCATGTCACAGACACTATACCCTGGAGCTACCCTGACATGAACACAACAACCAAATCAGTTCCAAGTCCATTCTATTAACATTCTTTTCAGATGGCATGTAATTTTAAAATTACACAGCAAACAGCCCTAAACTCTGTGTTTAGTAAATCTTTTTATTGAATTCCCTCCTCCCAACATGCAAAAGTGTGCTTTCTGAAATGACAAATTGATTTTTGCTTTGTAATTTTTTAAGGAAATAAAAAAACTCAATATTTATTCTACCATTCTGAATTTTCAATTTCGTCATATAATCATAATCTTCAATTAATGAAAAGGTGGCATTTAAAATCAGGCAGCAGAGACCTACTGTGACATGGAAACAAGTAGTAGGTTCCATTTTTATCTGTGACAGTCTGGGAGAGTGCCATTTAAAGATGCATTAGGGACAACAAAGGAGAGGCAATCCACAAGGTGGAACAATCTTTTAACGAACTTAAGAAATAATGGGCTTCAATAAGTCTACACGCCAAGTTATTAAAGATTTGGAAAGAAACAAAAACTTACCATTTCAGGTTTTAAAATGCAGTAGGGGCATGTGGAATGTATATCCACTTTGTGAGGAAAAGTGTGCCGTCACACAGATCAGTAATTAAGTGTAGTAAGAACACTGTGTACTTCTGCCCCAGTCCTAATCCTTCATTTGGCATCCTCTTTTCTCTCATCTCCACCTCTACAGCTGCTAGATCCTTCTTTCTCATGCCTTCTTATGTAACCCCTACATGATGCCGTCCATCATTTTACCAAATCCCCTATCCCTATTTTCCCATATCCTTACACCTTAATCACTTAACATATCTTGTCTTGATTCATAAAAGAACTATGTTCAACCTGTATGTACTCATTCTGCAGTATTACATGCAAGCTACACAACAGTTTAATTTCATGCTGTTACTTGAATAAGCAGCACTGAAGAAAAGGTTAGTTTAAAGGCTGTAAAATGGGGTCTTCAACAAAATACAATCCTCCTAAAATAAAAAATCGGTTACTTATTTAGCTGGGGAGTGGCCTTCTTAATTCCATAAATAGAAACACATGAGACAACACATTCTGATCTCCAAGATATTCTGTTTACATTCCTTCACTCCACTTGCACAAACCACCTTTAACATGGGGAGCTACCACCTGCGAAAACAGCATGGTTATCTTTCTTCCCTCCTCCCTCACCTAAATGGAAACTTAAAATGGATTGCAACATGCTAAAAGATTGGCACATCATTCAAATTTGAACACCTGTCTCAAAACTAAGGCCTGCATTTTCTCATACCCAGCAATAACTTTTTATTTTAAACAGCCAGTCCAGATCTCACACATGAGAGTCAAGATTGGTGTAGAGTCAAAGGGAGATGTTTTAGGTTTAACAAGAGAGACAGAGAGATAGAGACAGAGGGACAGACATAGAGAGAGAGAGAGAGACAGAGAGAGAGAGACACACAGAGAGAGAGAGAGAGACACAGAGAGAGAGAGACACACAGAGAGAGAGAGAGAGACACAGAGAGAGAGAGACAGAGAGAGAGAGAGAGAGACACAGAGAGAGAGAGAGACACAGAGAGAGAGAGAGAGAGAGAGAGAGAGAGAGAGAGAGACACAGAGAGAGAGAGACAGAGAGAGAGAGAGAGAGACGGAGACAGAGACAGAGAGAGAGGCAGCTCTTCATTCTAGAGTCTAAAGGGACAAAAATGGAAACAATATCCAAAACATAAAAACCCTAACACCCTCCTAGAGTATAAGCAACTACGAAACGCCGCAAAAAGCTAATAATTAAAGACCGCAAAGCCCACTACTCCAAACTCCAGTCCTTGCACTCAACAAATCCCAAAAAATTCTGGGACTCCAGCTCATCCATGCTGCATCCTGGCAACAAAGAAAACCCCTGCCCAGACCCCAACCTCTCCAACTTTGAAACAGCCAGCCAAGTTCAACTCATTCTTCATATACTGCATAGCTAAACTATCAGCCTCCTTCCCACCCCCCTCCTCCACCACCACCCCAAGCATCAAGCTTCCTCCACATCCTTCTGCCTCAAGCCCATCCCCACAAGCACTATAAAAAGACTTCCCCCTCAAATTCAAACCCTGTGGCAATGCATCCGACAACCTTCCACCCACCTTCCTCAAACAATCTGCAGACAGCATTGCCTATCCCATCTCTATTCTTATAAATAGATCCATATAAGAATCATACGTCCCTTCTATCTGGCGTCATGCTTACATCATCCCTCTCCACAAAGGTGGCAAAAATACTGATACAACCAACTTCAGGCCTATTGCCATCCTTTACTCTCTTTCTAAAATACTAGAGAAAACAATACCAGCACACCTAACACTAAACAGTCTCCGCTCCCCTACTCAACATGGTTTCCGACTTGGCCACAGCACCATGACTGCTCTTCTTTCCTTTCCTGAAACCATAAACCTCGAATGCAACTCAGGCAAGTTCATATCCACACTATTACTAGATCTGTCAAAGGCCTTTGAGACTATCTCACACACCTTACTTATATCCCAACTCTCCACCCTACACCTCTCTCCTACCACCATTGCCTGGTTTTCCAGCTACTTGTCCAACTGCCAACAAGCTGTCCAATGGAAAACGTCAACCTCCCCCTTCCTTTGCACACCCACAGGTGTCCCACAAGGTTCTGTTCTTGGCCCTATTCTCTTCAACCTATTCATTAACAACTTTCATCAATCCATCCCAGACTAATCTATCATCCAATATGCAGATGACTCAATCATCTGATCAGGCTTCTACCCCTCCGAGCTCCTAGCAAAAACCAACTAGCCTTCTCCAAAACTGAAACCTGGATGCAGTCTAACCATATGGCACTAAATGCAAATAAAAACAAGCTAATGTTTTTTTCCCCTACCAAAAACTCCATTGACAAATCCACATTCACCATACAGAGCCAAAGCAACACCCTCCTTGAAATTTTTCCCAACACCAAGCTTCTTGGCATCATTATTGATGCAGAACTAAAATTTGACACCCACATCTGCTCCGCAATCAAGAAAACCCACCAAATGTTAGGTCTCCACTACAGGCACAACTGCTTCCTAAGCCCCTCTACCAGTCAAACTCTTGCATCCACCCTTCCTACACCCCTCCCTTATGTATGGTGCCCCTCTTTTCACCAATCTCTATCTTGGTCTTTGGTCCAAACTGGAATCCTGCTACCACAAGATCTCCAAATTTGCAACCAATTCAAAAAACTCATCCCACCACTGCCACTCCCTCCTCACCCTCAACTGGCTTGAACTACCCAACTACCTCAGTTACCTACAACTCACCATTGCCCACAAGCTCATGTTTAAACCTGCCAGCTGCCCAGCTCTCGCTACTTCCTTAAAACCTTACATTCCCAACCTCTCATTCAGATCCAAAAACCAAAATCTCCTCCACAAATCTACATGACCTTCTGGCCATCTACTGCTGTCTCACTCCTTAGCTAAACAGTGGAACTCCCTCCCCACACACCTAAGCAACCTACCTAACCATACAAATTTCAAATCTCAGCTACTCTCTCATTTTTCTTCCAAATGGGAATGCCCTTGCCAGGCTCCAACTTAAACCGCCCCTCATTCCACCTTGCATTGCCTCATCCAACTACCTCTAGTATTACTTCATCCACCCAAAACAATCCTTCCCCTACCAAAAACAAGTTGTTATGTACTCAACATAACATTCAATGTATGTAGTCCATCTCACCTCACATTCTTACCTGTGGGTTCGGAGCCGAATATCGGCTGATTTTACTAGCTCAAAGTCTCTCATTGGCTGGGCTAATAGGGTATCCCATGGTGCACTGCTCCATATCCCCAGATCTAGTTTGCTGCGAAACAACATTTGTACTCCATACACACACCACAGCCATATAACAATAACCTAATCAAAAGGACTCAGTAGGTGACAACCTAACTTCCAAATCCTCCAAGCAGGGGGAAGGTGGGAGGGTAAGTAAGAATGTGAGGCGAGATGGACTACATACATCGAACGTTATGGTGAGTACATAACTTCTTGATGTTATGTAGTCCTATCTCGCCTACATTCTTACCCGTGGGACAGCGTTCCTAGCACCTACATCCTGGGTGGCTCATACGAAAATACTCCAGAGAACTGTGGAGCCAAAGGAAGATCTGCCCCTGGAGACCACATCCAATTTGTAATGAGAAACAAAGGTGTGAGGAGAACCCCAAGTAGCTGCAGCACATATATCATCCATTGACAATCTAGCTTGATAGGCTGTGGATGTAGAAACGGCCCGAGTAGAATGTGCCTTGACTGGAAATGGCAAATTTTTACCTCCTGCCTGATAGATGAAAGAGATACAACTGGCTATCCATCTAGACAGCGTAACCTTGGATACTGGAGAACCCAATCGGTTTTCCGAAAAGGAGACAAAGAGTTGGTCAGATTTTCGGATATCTTTTGTCCGGTGTAGATAGAAGCGTAACTGTCTATGTACATCCAATTGGTGAAATCTAAATTCTGCCTTGTTAGAAAAGTGGGGGAAGAACACAGGCAGCTCAATGGACTGATTCATGTTAGACACGGAAGCCACTTTAGGAAGGAATGAGAGGTTTGGTCCGAGAGAGACCCTATCCTTATGGAAGATTAAATATGGGGGTGTGATGGAAAGGGCTTGAATTTCCGAGACCCGCCTTGCTGAAGTGACTGCTGTTAAGAATGCTGTTTTCCATGTTAAGAATTTTAATTCACAGGTAGCTGCAGGCTCAAACGGTGGTAGAGTAAGGGCTTGTAGAACAAAATTGAGATCCCAGGGCATGATAGGTTCGGACACTGGGGGACGAAGCAACAGAGTACCTTTAATGAATGCCTTGCATAGTCTGTGTGCCATGAGGCTAGGTTCATTCGCTACGTGGAAATTAGATATCGCCGCCAGCTGGACTTTGATGGTGGCGGATGCGTCCCCTGATAGAACAGCATAGACAAGAACTCCAGAACTGAATCTATTGAAGCTGTGTAAGGATCAATGCCTCTAGTATGAGCCCAGATAGAAAACCTTTTCCATTTGCTAGAATAAATCTTTCTAGTGGATGGCTTATGAGAGGACGATAATATATGGACCACTTCTGGTGAAAAATTATGATGTCTGACTAGCGATGGAAGTGGAGTAGCCAAGCTGTCAACCAGAGTTTCCTCAGAGAGGGGTGGAACTGTCCCGACATGTGCGTCAGTAAATCTGGTAGAGGGTCCAGAATCCAAGGAGTGTCCACAATGTATGGTTAAAGAAAGGGGACCCATACTTGACGAGGCCAGTGTGGGGCAATCAGAATCATTCTGCTTCCCAAGGATTACGCTTTCTGAATCATCCTAGAGAGAAGGGGAAATGGAGGGAAAGCATAAAGCAGACCGGAGGGCCAATCGTGAACCAGTGTGTCCCTGGGTGATTCCCCCTGTGGGGGGATCAGCGTGAAGTAGTTGCTGCATTTCGCATTGAGAGTGCTGGCAAAAAGGTCGCAGCAAGGCTGACCCCATCTGCTGAAGATTCGCTCTGCAACCAGGCGATTCAGGGACCACTCGTAAGGCATAAGTATTGCTCTGCTTAGCCTGTCCGCTATTACGTTGGACTTCTCCAGAATGTGCGTTGCCACCAGAAACCGTTGGGAAGCTATTGCCCAATGCCACACTCGCATAGCTCTCTGCATAGAGGGTAAGACGGGGTTACCCCTTGCTTGTTGAGATACCACACTACCGACATGTTGTCTGAGTGTATCGCAATAGTCCCTAGAGGAAGAACTTCCTGAAGTGCCTGCAACGCAAGAAGCACTGCTCTCATCTCCAGGATGTTTATGTGCAAATGTATCTCGTGTTCCTGCCACGTGCCTTGGACTGTCCTGCCGAGATAATGCCCCCCCACCCCATCTGGGAGGCGTCCGTGGTCACTGTGGCAACAAGGATGGGAGGAACGAAGGGCTTTCCCCCATTCAAATTGTTGGTGCACAGCCACCAACGCAGGTCCTGCTTGCACCTGTCTGTGAGTAAGATGGGATGAGATAGTGGGAGTCTTTGGAGAGACCACTGGACAAAGAGGAGCCACTGAAGTCGTCTCATGTGTAATCTCGCCAGAGGGACAACATGATAGTTGCCGCCATGGTCCCTAGAAGTTGTAGAACCAGTCTTGCCTTCGCTTGTCTCAGGGGCATCAGCATGTATATTTGTTGTTGTAATACTGTGATGTGGTAAAAATGCTCGCATTCGAATGGTGTCCAACTCTGCTCCTATAAAGGTGACACATTGTGAGGGCAATAAGGCAGATTTTTCCCAGTTTATTGTTATGCCCAACTGGTGACAGACTGATGGTAGCGTCCCTGGTCTGAACTAGATGATGCCTGGTGGGGGCAATAAGGAGCCAGTCATCCAGGTACGGAAACACCTGGAATCCCGGACGTCTCAAGTGAGCCGTAACCACTGCCATACATTTGGTGAACACCCTGGGGGCTGTGGGGAGACCAAAGGGCAAGGCTCGAAACTGGAAGTGACTGGCTCCCAGCCGGAAGTGTAGTTGACTCCTGGATGCTCTGTCCATTTTGACATGGTAGCAAGCATCCTTGAGATCGATGGAGCACATCCATACCTCCTCTCCCAACAATGGGAGAATTGATTGTAGTGTGACCATATGGAACTTGGACTTGTGTACGTAATTGTTGAGTTGACTGAGACCTAGTAATGGGTCTCAGGTCCCCTGTTCTTTTCGGCACCAAAAAGAATCTCGAGTAAGTCCCTAATTCGATTTGGTCTGAGGGGACTCGTTGGATGGCTCCTTTTTCTAGCAGCTGGGAGACCTCTGAAGCTGCTGCATCCCTTTAACTGGGTGGAACGTCTGGGATTTTTCTGATTGGCGGGGGTACTGAAGAGAATGGAATGATGTAACCTCTGGAAATTATCCTTAATACCCATCCGTCCTGGGTAATGCTCTCCCAGGCTTCCGGATATAAGGAAATTCGACCCCCCGACTGGCTCCGGATAAGCGCAGTCGGGCACACCCTCATGAATGAGAGTATGGAGAGCCACAGAAGGAGTCACTGTCTCCAGAACTGCGGGGGCCCCCTCTGCCTCTGGGGCGACGTCTCCATGAGTAACCCCCCCCTGCCTCTGGAGGGGGGTTCACCTTGTGCGGCAGGAAAAAACCTCTGTGATTTCTTGAACCACCCCCCCCCTCCCCCGCTGGGCCTTGGGATAAGGCCTAGAAGGAAGGGAAAAACTGACCCCTACGGCAGACAGGGTCTTTCCCTCTTGCTCGCACCTGGTGAGGGTGTCTTTCACTTTGGTCCCAAACAAGGAAGAACCGTCAAATGGGGAGTCAGTGAAGGAAGACTTGAAGGCCTCTGCAAAGTGACAACAGGCGCAGCCAGGCTTGCCTTCTAAGGGCGATCCCTGAGCTTGCTGCCCTACTCGCTCCCTTGGCTGCATACGAAATGAGCCACATGGATGAGTTTGCAATGGAGCTGAGGGTAGAAACCTGTGTATTGACCGTCTGGGCCACCGCCTCAGGTATGTTACCCACAAGAGTATCTTCCAACTGTGAGGAGATCTCTCTGGAGCCGAGTGAAGTGACACAAATAATTCAGCGACCGTAAAGTGAAGGTTGCTGAAGATAGGGTATGCTTCCCATACTGGTCCATGGTCCTAGACTCCTTGTTAGGAGGATGGACCGATGAAGAAGACTCTGCAACTTCCTTCTGGGTGGCTGCCGCCACCACCATGGCATCTACAGGGACTCCTTCTGACAGAAACTCTTTGCCCTGGGGTGCGGACAGGAATCTGTTGGGACGCCTGGGCATGGGCTCCACAGAATCGGGGTTTTCCAACACTCTTCGACAAATGAGATCAAGAAGTTCGTCGAAGGGTGGAGACACCCAGGAGGTAGACGGTTGAGCGCCAAAAGCCTTAAGGAATACTGACTCCTCCTCGGAAGGAGCTTTGGAAGGCCAGTCTTCTCTTTGTTTCAGTATCTTCAGGATATCGGAGAAGGAAACATCATCAGAGGAAGACTTGGGGGACCATTCCGATTCCTCGAGGTCAGTATCGGATGTGAGAGACTCATCCTGGGAGTCTATGTGCTTCCTCTTGCACAATTTCTTTCTAGGAGGCTCCTCAGGCACGGACTCTGGGAGACCCTCAGAAAGTTGGGGACTGCTCGTGGGGGTATCCTTAGGGCCTGGTGCTCTACTGTCCATGGATAGGTGAGTGTCAGAAGCTCTTGCCGGGGTGGTGGGGGACGGGATGACCGACCCGGGTGATGTAGCTGACAATCTGGCCAGCACGCTCCGCATGGCCTTGAAGGCAGCCCCCCCCCCCCACTCCGAGGACCGACCTCAGAGGCCACGACCGGGGTCCCACGAGCAGATGCACTGAGTGACTCGGAACCAAAAGATGTCCTGAAGTATCCCCCTTGGGCCTGACCGAAGAGACCCAAGTCCCGAAACCTGTGGACAGAACCGACATGGTCGGAGCTGAGGTCTGCACCGATAGACCCAAAGGGGTATCGGAGCTGGCACAGGGACATCACTCCGAGCGGAGCATACTGGCTCCGACGACAAGGATGTGCTCGGAGGAGGAATCATCTAAATGGTCATAGGAACTGGCTCCGGAGCTGTGTGGTTCGGAGCCAAGAACAATTTGGCCAACACCGGCGACTGCAGGAGCTTCTGCACCACCCTATCAACATCCAAATCAGAAAGCCTGGAGGATTTAGAGGAGAGCGATGGAGATTGGGATCTCTTGTCAGGTGAGCCATGCCTCACACTGGGCGACCGGCTCTGAATGGGCTCAAGAATAATAGGAGCAGACGCCAATTCAGTTAACACTGATACTTCCTGCGGCCCCGAGGACAGTGGAGCCGAGGAGGTAGAGTCTAAAACTGATCTTCTCCGGAGGCTCCGAAGTGGCAGATGGAGCCGGAGACCTTTTCTTAGCCTTGGAAGCTTTAGATTTTGACTGAGGATTAGGAGCCAAGTCTATAGCTTCCTCAAATGATGGTTTTAGAAGTCCCTTTAAAAAATCAACTTATTTTTCCTCTCCTGGAGCACCCTAGGACTGAACGTGTGGCAAAAGCTACATGACACCTGTAAATGGATGGCTCCAAGGCAGTAGACACACACAGAGTGTCCATCCGTGATGGACATCTTATATCCAACATTTGGAACATTTTTTAAAGCCAGAAGGCTTATGCTCCTTCTGATCCTTAGACATTTTCTGACTAACGCTAGTGAAACCAGTAGTACACCACTTACAAAAAAGGTCGGGAAAACACACAATTAGGAACACCAGAAAAAAACAGTACTAAACACACTCTAAGAACCTCTAACTGAAATGGTCCTTCTAGGGAACACACAGATAAACACAATCACACAAAAGTTTATCCAACAACAGAGGGGAGGACTAGGTCCTCTAACTAAAACGGGCCTAGCCCGCTGGAACAGTCAGGGATACCAAAAACACAACAATCCCACTCAAACACAGTGACAGCAACAAGAAATAGCTATTAAAATAGCTTTTGGGTATGAATTATCAAATGTCTCTAAGAGAAATAGCAAAAAAGAATGTACTTAGCCACAGCCAAGCGAGACCACGTCTGAGCTACACAAGCGGCAAACGAGATCTGGGGATATGGAGCAGTGCACCATGGGATACCCTCTTAGCCCAGCCAATGAGAGACTTTGAGCTAGCAAAATCGGCTGAGTCGGAGCCGATATTTGGCTCCGAACCCACGGGTAAGAATGTAGGCGAGATAGGACTACATAACATCTAATTTTCTCTCTAATATCTATTGTACTATACTCTCCAATCTCAATTATACTATTACCCTCTCCATGCATAATATTTTCCTAACTTACTAATGGCTAGTAGCTATATATTTTGAAATGTTAAACCTACAACTGAGTTTATAACAAAAATATTCACTTTATTTAAATGATGAAAGTTCCGTATTGAATTATGTCTTTTCATTTTTGTAACACTGTGACAAGCCAACTGCAAATATCATGGAGCTTACCAGTAAATGTTTAATTACCCGTATGAACTATGTCCTTTTGTAACATGTGAAATGTAACTTGCAATTATTTGTGGAGCTTTTCTCCCTGGGCCTCCACTGAAAATAGGATCTTCTTGGCCCAGTGGACTTCCCGGTCATCAAACTTAAATAAAATAAAATAAAATAAATAGAGTCTTAGTCAAGATCCCAGTTTCATTTTTTGTTCTCTACTCAGACTTTTTTTCTGGAGAGACACCTAATGCTGACCAGCCACGTCCTGGTGCCCCTTCTAGATCTGTGAATCTGGACAAAGAGGAGGCGAGGACATCCTGGAACACTATATTATATGCACTGTAACAAGTTACCCCATAGGGATCCTCAGCCCCTTAAGCTTGATGTGCACTGGTGTTCACTACTAAATGTATGCGCTTCCACAAACTGGCTACCTGTACATGTCTAGCTGTACGTCCTCACTGCTTTGTCAGACTGCCACCCACTAATCAAGAGAAAGGTAGCAAGATAATGCCACTGTGTTCCCACTCATTTGTTGGCCAGAACTCTGGTTTTGGGATGGCTAGTTGAATGTAGCTCACAAGTACCATCGAGATACTCTCTCTGTCATCTGGTTGGCACTTTGATTGTAATCAATCTAAATCAGTGTGCAACTGAATAAAGTCTCTAGAATACAGACTTCAACAGTAATGGCATACAGTTGATATCTTTAATAAAACAGTCTTTCTACATACTTTGCTGGCAAAGACAGCTAGACATTACTCTTATTTGGTGCCTTGCCCTGTACCAGTCTGAAAATGCATTTCCAGTGTCTGTAGTGTAATGGTTAGCACTGCTGCTTTACAATGGTCGGTTCTCCAAGTTTATCTCAACTGGGGTGCTTTCTGAGTAAAGCCAACATTCATTCCTATGCCTGTGTAGTTTTTGCCAGTGTCTCTAGTTTCACCCAACATCAAAAAGATGCACTGTGTAGGTGGAATGGTGACCATGTCCTGCCTACAGATGTGTATGTGTGTGTCCGTGCGCGCGCGCGCACACAAACACAAACGTGCTCCTGCTCTTCTCCACTGATGGACTGCTGGACCTTCAGGATTGCAGAATTTTTGTATCTTAACACAGATGCCTACCAAGGCAGGCCCCAGCTTCCCTATGACCCTAAGCAGGTATGTAAGAATGAACAAATGCTTCTTAGTACAGCGTAGTGGAATAGCCCAATCGGGTAATACAAATAAAAATTAACTGATGTATAGGCTAAGTAATGGGCCTCCTTGAAAGAACTACACACCTGCTGTAACTAATTTAACTTTATCTCCTGTAAACACTGGATAAGATGTTGTGCAGACTTGTGTGGTCTGACAGAAATCATATTTCTACAATTCTGTCTCACTGGATCTTTGTCTTCCGGTAAATACCTGTTATAACAATCATACAAAGGACTGAGACATCGTGCACCCTTGCAGGGCACACTACTGATAACCATGGGATGAAAGCGAGAGACAGAAATGGGGTTTCTAGAAAGGAAGAGATCACTGCTATATCAGTGTGTAACTGCCCCACTTCCAATGTGAAGGCTCGCAACAGAAAGTAACAGTATACAAGATATTAGAAATTACAGCAGCAAAATGGGGAGGAAATAACAAAGGAGGCTGCAAACACAGTGAAATTTTACTGACTTGGCACTGCAATCAGTTCATCGTCTCAAAAATGAAACTACAGATATCAAGAAGGGTGGAACCCTCTTGCCCCAAGTTATGTAATGGTTGAAGAGAAGGACAAGTTGAAACAAGACAGAACAGGATCCTCATCTATAGTATGTGGTGCTGTCTGTAGAAACTAATGTGAAACAGTGCAAAGCAGGCAACAGAAATGCAGCAGGACCTTGAGGCTAAATGTTCCACAGTGTACTGTGGCAAACCCCAGTCAGGATGGACTGTGTCATGTGACTACATTTCAGAAATGGTCTTCATGAGAAGCAGATCGCTGGGCAGAACTGGGGAAAATGGTGCAACAGCTGAGCTTAATGTATTCGCACCCTGACGTGCTACTCAATGGAAAGTAAGCAGAAGGAAAACAACGTAATAATTAGTTCATTGGGGTTACACTCACTGTAAACTCCACAGACACCAGATACATAGAAACAGCATCAACAAAATGTTACACATTAACTTTTCTCCTGAAGGCTGTTTGATTTGAAGTCAGCTAAAAACAGGCAGTACAATACATGCATTAGATGAAGCCAGATTACCAGGAGGACTGTGTGAAACCAGTAACTGCTTTGGTTTCAAACAAGGAAGACATCAACATGGACACACTACTGTCACAATTTCCATAGGCAGTTGGATTTAACTGACGAACTAAACTGTCAGAGGAACTCAAGGGGGCATGTATAATGTAGTATCACTTTGGAGCTGCGCAGCAATATTTCACAACTTACCAAGGCTAAGCCATAAGACATCAACACTGTCATTACTCATTACTTAGTATCACAATACGGCCGGGTAAGACTCGTGTTTCTGTCTGGGTACTCAGTGCACACTGTTCTGTTAATCATCTGCTGAAAGATGACAAGGTCTGAAGAGATACTTAGATGCAGTTTTTCTGAGATTACTCCCAAATCTTCTAACAACCCAGTTCAATAAACAATGAAGAAAACTGCTCAACTTACTGGCCACCGTCTGGAAGGTCCAAGCCCATTATCCTCTCGTGGGGTTGCAGGAGTGCTGTGTAGGCTGCAAAGTTGGCTGGTGATCCTGAGTAGGGCTGGACATTCACTCCCCATAGGGCAGGGTCCAAGTCAAAAGCCTCCAGTGCACGCTTCTGGCAAAGAAGTTCAATCTTGTCAACTACCTCTGCTCCTCCATAGTATCTAAACACAGAAAACAGGGTAGACACACACATTATTAATAGCATGCAAATGGTTTTAACCGACTTCTGAACTGGAGCACTGAATATGTTTTTTTTTTTTTTTAATCATGTTGCACGAATTTCAGTTCGTAGAGAAGTCCTCAAAGCAGTGCTGCATATAACTACATGCTCAGAGATGCATCAAGAATTTTTGCTTCATGTAAAGTTTTACCACCTCTGCTATACAGTGATTATGGGGATATACAGGTTAAATTACTGCCAGATAAGCCTGTCAAACTGAAATCAACACCAGTGCACAAAAGATTAATAAATACATTATATGGAAGCAAAACAGTCATTATGTAAAACTAGTTGGAGTGATGCATTCAGTGGAAAGACTGCAGAGGAAATGTGGTGAACTTTGAAAGGGAAATTTACTGAATTTAAACATTCAAAAATAAAATATTTAACATCAGGATCTAAGCAAAGAAGGTCAGAAGGATATTCTTCCATAAGGACAAGATAATTAAGATGAAAAAAAAAATACAAGAAATGAAAAGGAGGTCAAACTCCAACTTTGAAAACTGAAATAAACTGGACAGATAAATTAAATAGTGTGACACAAAAATCAGGAAAAATTGGCAAAAAATGTAAAGATATTGAGCATAACAGGAAACCATTTTATAGATATACAAGATGTGGCAGGTGCAAAAATTTACATATCGATAAACTAGGTACAGATTCTAAAATTTATTGTCAAACCACAAGAGACTACAGACATATTTACAAACTCTCATGCTAAACAGTTTGGCTCCACAAAGGCGGTATAACATTCAAGTAACCAGAAAAAAGAACTACACAAGCTGGCCCAAACAAAGCACAGGGAGGAGATGGAAGTAGTAATAATGACCTGAGAACAGTTTAGCGTGGACTTACAGTGCTATTATACTGGTTACTCACTAAGTCAGTTAAGCATGGTGAGATTCCTCAAGACTGGGGACTTGTGCTTGTTAAACCAATCTTTAAGGGAAAGAGGAATATGACAACCCAGAGTCAAACAGATTTACTTTCTTGTTGTGGAAAAATGGAGGTGGTTATTTTGGATAAATTATTGTAAGAAGTGTAAAGGTTAGGACTTGAAACCATACAACAGCATGCATATGTTGAAACCAGATCTACAGCTATCTGTAACATGCTGCTCTGCGATATATAACAGTTAAAACTAAAAAAGTGTGCTGTCATGTAATTTACATAAACATAACTTCAGCCTTTTGATAGCATCATATACAAAACACTAATCAATACATTATAACAAAGCAGGAACTGATGTAATCTTGATAAGCTAGGTGGAGCAGATTGGCTTACAAACAGGATATGGCAAGTATCATTGAGCAATTGATTAACTGATGTGTCACACAGGTCACAGTCAGGGTGCCCCACAGGGCTACTCTGTCCAAGGCCCTTTCTTGTTTTGGTTGCATCTTCCAGACCTATCTTTTTGTCTGAGGTGTCTTATAGTCTGTATGCAGATTACTTTAAAATGGATGAACTGATTGCATCTGTTACAGACGGGGCATGCCTCTAAATTAACACGACTAAACTGACCATCTGGATACAGGAGAATACTATGCTGATAAATGCATCAAAAACTATGCATATGTGATTTGGGAGACAGACTGAAGAGTGAATATTTAATACAGCAGGCAGTGATTGTACCTGCACTTAATTTAATGACCTTGGTATATAGTAGATCAGCTTTCATTTTTTTTCGGATCCTAAATCAACCAGTTGGTTAATCACAGTTATAAAACTCTAAAAATATACATATTTTTATGTAGCCTAAAGTCTAGGAAACCAGAAATGATGAAATTGTTGTTTGCAAATTACATCACACCAAAACTACAGTATGTAACAATAACATGGAAACCTTAAAAGAAAACTAGCACAAGTAAATTTTGAAAAATACAGCTGAAATATACCAAAGGCATCCATGGCTGTGAAAATGTAAACCATTATGAAAGATAAAAATATCTGAACTTGGACAATGTTTCATACAAATATTTAACAGCAATCTTATTCAGATGTATATATGACCCTTACAGATAACCCAAAACATTTGCAGGGGTAGTTATCAAAGAGTAATTTCATCAAACAACCTATGCACGAGATTATATAGGAATGACATGTACTAACTGGTTCTCTGGCAAAGTAGCTGATGCATGGAATAGATTACCAAATTACATTAAAGCAAGCACTAGTTCAGATTTTTTTTTTTTTGCTTAAATATTTTATTAAACATTTTTTAAATAACTACAAAGTGTATCAAGATTTGAATTATAATAAAATAAGTGAATAAATTAAAACATGTTGCTTGTAAATGAAATAATTCGACTATTTACAATATACACAACATGCCAGAGATCAAATTATTAATAATTAACAAAAGACACGCATAAAAATAATAAGACTAAATTAACTTAAGTACATTTAAGATTAAAAAGTTTCAATGAGGGCTAATACTTTCAACAAAGGATTATTCTTAAATTTGTTAGGAAAATCTTATTCTGTTTCTTTTGATTGCCATGTTCTTCAGGAGGATAAGAAAATCTTCAAATTTTGACTATGAAGATTTTTTTCAGTTTCTTGTAATAGTTTTCCTAGCCACAGCAAGAACTGTCCAATTTAGATAAGAAAAAAAGTATTTTATTGATTTTTTACTGACAGTATATTAAATAAAACCATCTCTTTTGTTAAAATGAACAAGTCTTTCCATAAACCTTTAAAAATATCTTGTACCTTTTCCCAAAACTTAGCCAGTTTTAAGAACCTGATAATGAAAATATTTGTTCCAGTGCATTGGCAGGCTAGGAAGACATTATTGGCCATATCTGAAATATCTGTATGTATGCATGTAGTATGTACTCTATTTCAACTACACTGAAAAGCAGTTAGTGGCCAAAAAATGCAGTGCTTTAATTCATCCTTGCAAAGCAAACCATAGCATACCTACTGAATGCACACAGTTCTAATATTCAATAAGTCCTGATTAACCCTTCCTATTATTTGCATGCATGCTTGTGGTGGTATTGTCAGGAAGATCTAAACATTTAGCCCTGAAACAGCTGCAGGGATATTTCACAACAGACAGCAGATTCAGACCCCAAACAGAACTGCATTCACCTCTGCATGGAATCAAGATGTGCCATTCTAGAATCTGCTTGCCATATTAAAATGGCTAGCAATCTGTGCATGCTAGGCACATTGGAACTGTAATACTTCCATCCATCTTTCAAATGCACAGCAAATCATCACGTGTGTTCAGCTGGCAAAACTACACCACACCAAGTAATTCTGCAGGCTCAGAAGAGATATCAAAACTATCAAGGTGATATTATCCTTTGTAAATGAGGTACTGGCATGTTCCACGCACTTTCAACATAGACAGTTGAGCATCCGCAGAAGCACAGTAAGACAACAGTAGTTTCTTCTTTGGCTACACCTTCTCAACTGACATTGCAAGTGGTAAAGCACAAGTCAGCTGCTGTAACATGACCTGCCCTTGACGAATCCAGACTGAGAAAGGTCCAATGTTTGGATGTTCGTTATGTACTGCCTGATTAGTTCCATGTTAAGTCTTTCCATGGCTCTGCGTTTGAGGCTGGTCAGACTTGTAAGTCTATAACTGCCTAGGTCTGTGTAAGGTCCTCTTAAGCATGGGAATGATTGTAGCTGTTCTCTATTCACTTGATATAGACCCTCCATAGAGGCAGAGATTGAACACTGCTGTTAGAGGGTGTGGCTAAATTGTGCTTCATGCTATTTATGATGCATCCAGGGGTGCTGTCAAGACCCATCGATGCAGTATTTTTAGCTTTTAATAGCACTTTTAGGACTTGGTCTTGTGTGACAGCTCGAGGCAAGCCAATTTCAGGTGTACGAAGGACAGACAGAGGGAAGAGAGTGGTAAAGTTAGAGCTAACTTTATCAGCCAGTTGGTTTGATAAATCTTCAGCCTCAATGTAGGTAACATCATTCACAATCAGTTCAGTGCATTGCTGCACTGTGCTTTGAGATAAGAACATAACTAAAAAATGCCCTGTGATTATACTTGGCTTATGTGGCTATTTTAGCCTCAAACCAAACTTGGCTTTGATGAATTTTAATAAGCTCCTGAATGGTTTATTTCACTTACAAGAGCTCCAACATTCTTGGAATTACTCTTCTTACTTTTGGTCAAAATTATTTTCCTTTTATTATAAAGCTTGTTAATATTATGGTTCCACCATGTGGATTTGTCTATGGAGTTTACCTTACAGGGTACAGCTGCATCTACAGAGCTGTTTACATACTGGTATAGTGTGGTGGTATATGTTTCTGTATATTCAGTGGAGTTAACTGGGTTTGAAGGAGATTTGAAGCTTGCCAACATATCACTTAGTAGTAAGTAGTTTGTCTTAAAGACATTTCTAAAGGTACTTTGGGTGGAAAGAATCTCTGGTTTCAACTTTATTTCAAAGGAGACCGCTTTATGGTCAGACCTAAAAAGTGATGAAGACATGCAAGGGATGGTGCAAGGGGACAAGTCCAAGAGGTTATTCCCCCTAGTGGATACTCTGTCAATACAAATGCCCTACAAAAATTTGTCAAAGTCCAGGATACTCTGTTTTTGTGGTGGTGTAGGTTTCCCAGTCTATAGTTGGATAGTTTAGATCACCTAGAAATTGGGTTTAATAATAAATGATTCTAATAATTGTTCATGGATGTTGATGCTTTCTTTTGTCATTGGGAGAGTTCTATAGCTAGCCAATATATATAGCATGGGACCTTTCTGATGGTCATTTCGACATTAAGCATCTTTAGTGCATAGGTTCATACTAGGCTATCTGCCCTAGGGCATTTATAAGCCTAGCCAGAGTGTGTGTGGCTTTCACCACCCCTTAGGATGAGAATACTATACCCATTAGTTTGCTGTGCCTCTGTCCAGCAGTGATACAGAGATGATTCCCGGGGTAAACCTACGATCTCCCATCCACTCGTCAAGATTTCTCTTGTACAGAGTCAGTGAGGGGTTCTGCCTCACATGGACTGGGATTCTGTTCCATAGTGTAGGGAGTCTCTGGGTGATGAATCTGTCCCTCCAGCACGTCCTATTTATATCCGTGTTGAGGTTTAAGTCTCTTGCTCTCGTGGCTCTGGTGGATTTGGATTTTTTGAGGTGGAGCATGTCCATTAATTCCGGGTTGGACATGGCCTTGTATGTCAGGCACAGATCACCTCTGGTCATGCCGTTTTACCAGCCTTGATGCAAGTCTCCTCTGAATGCAGATTGAGACACCTCCACCTTTTTTCCCCTCCTGTGCAGTAGCTAGTCTAAATGTATCAAAGGTGTTACAGCCCTAAAAAGGTGGCATGCTCTCCACTATTTTAAACCATGTCTCAATTACTACACAGACATCAATGTTCTCCAAGGTGAGAAGGGCTTGTAGGGAGTGGAGTTTCTTGTTTAGGCTCCTAGCATTGATCAACAGCACCTTTGTATTGTCCTTTGCTTGTTTCATTATAGTGGTAGGTTTATCAGGTTGGCATTCCCTAAAAAAAGGCCCTATGGAGGTGGACAATGTCTATGACAATAATGAAAACCCTAGTGGTGACAGATGTAGGCCATCCTCAGCAAAGCAGTGTGGTCTGTCAGTCATATCCTCCTATAATGACAAATACTGGACCCCCTTTAAATAACACAAACTAAGCCAATTAGTCTTATTTTTTGCTCGTGTCATGGCACCATCCTTGAAAAAGGTAGAATGGTGCTCAGTGCTAGGCCAATACCTGCCTTGGACACAGTCTAAGAGCTCTATCATGTCTCTCTTCAAATAGTCCAGGGAAGTACACCTCAAATCACAGACACCAGCATGAGCCATGACAGACATAGGGATACTTGTTGTTCAAGGGTGTGTGTGTGTGTGTGTGTGTGTGATCTGATGGTTCCTGGCACCAGACAAGCAATGGTCAATCTTTCCTTGCTCACCCTGATAAAAAGGAACATCTGTAAGTCTTACAATAGAATCACCTATAACAAGAATGTTTGGTTGGGTCGATGCCTGCTTTACGGGCTCAGCATCTGTGACTTTGGGAGTCCTTGTGCTACTTAAGAAAGTAGGCTTAACTTGCTGAGTGTGCTTTGTGCCTGTGTTGTATTTTGGAGGTTTTCGAAATTTAAGCAAGCTCATTTTTAAAACCTCAGTATGTGACTGATCATCTGTATTGCAATGGCCTTGCAGAGGTGTGATGTACTGCTTACGATTTTGATGCTGTCGTTTACTGTGTATGAGATCTTTGCCTCCAAGGATATTATATATGTACATCTCACGGACCTACTTCAGTAGATTGAAGTACCATAAGAAAGAAATTCAAAACATTGAGACCAAAACAACGAAAATACTTAACTTTGAAAAATTACGACAAATCTCATATTACTGAAAATATAACAAAAGACTGACGCACCATTCCCAACATCTGTGAATAATTCAAAAAAGATCTTTTTTCCATTTCCAAATATGAAACTTTCTTAATAAACACTCTTCAATCCATGTTTAAGATAACCTACTGTAGTAATATGCAATTTAAAGGTGTAGAACATTTTTTCTTAAATAATTATTTCACATTTTCAGAAGTGTAGCAATAGCTTTGAAAAATTTCATTGAACTCTAATTGCTTTTGTTTTGTAAAACAAATTCCAATTGATTGTGCCTTTCTAAAAGCTTACGCTTTTTAGGTGAAGGAGGACAACCTATAAATGCTTAACTTGTCAACTCTATTTTGTTCTTTATTTCATAGTTTCATAGTATAGTACTAGGCTATCTGCCCTGGGGCATTTGTAAGCCTACCAAAACAGTTGAACGGCAGTTCAAAAAGTACCAATAAGTAAAAGAAAGAACGCCAAGGACCTCGGTCTTCCCCTCTTGTTGTGGAAGCAGCAAAAACATGGACCAACACTAGATTAACGCTTTTATTCACCAAAAGTAAATCCACCACATGCGTTTTCGTCCTACATACAGGACTTCCTCAGACAACCATATATGTTGGTGTTGGTCTGTGTTTTTGCTGCTTCCACAACAAGAGGGGAATACCGAGGTCCTTGGCATTTGTAAGCCTAGCCATAGTGATGTGGCTTTTGCCACCCCATGAAATGGTACAAAAATGTACAGATAAAATCTAGAATACTGTGCCTCTGTCTAGTAGTGACACAGTGAAGGTCCCCTTATATAATAGAATTAGTTTACTGTGCCTCTGTCTAGCAGTGACACAGATGTGACCCCTGGGGTAAACTTACGATCTCCCATCCACTCATCAAGATTTCTCTTGAAGAGATTCAGTGAGGGGCTCTGCCTAATACGAACTGGGATCCTGTTCCAAAGCATGGGAAGCCTCTGGGTTATGAATCTATCCCTCCAGCATGTCCTATTCATACTTGTGCCGAGGTTTAAGTCTTTAGCTCTCGTGGTCCTGATGGATTTGGATTTTTTGAGGTTGAGCATGCCCATCAGATCCTGATTGGACATGGCCTTGTATGTCAGGCAGAGATCACCTCTGAGCAGGCGGTATGCTACTGAATAGAGCTGAAGTTTCTTTAGTCTGGCAGAATAAGACATATGTTGGAGACCCTTGATCCTTTTGGTGAGGTACTTTTGTGGTCTCTCCAGCTGTTGCAAGTGCCGGGTGAGGTACATACCAAATGGGGCATTGTACTCGATCATGGGTCTGATGAGGGAGGAATATAGGGGTACAATGACATCCTTGGATTTGGATGTGAAACCCTTCATGATGAGGTGTGCAAGGTAGAATGTTTTTCTAACCACTTTGGCAACGTGGGTGTCAAATGAGAGGTCGCTGTCTACTTGGGTCCCTAGGTCTCCGATTACTTTTTCCGTACTCAGTGGGTTGCTGTCTATGTGATAATTTGTGGGTACTTTGTTTTTTCCAAAAGGGATAACTATACATTTTTTGGCATTTGGTTTAAGGCCGTGACTACGGCACCAGTTGTCCGTTTCAGTGAGGCCTTTTTGAAGGATGTGTGTATCTGCTGGTGTATCGACTATGGCACCTAGTTTGCAGTCATCTGCGAACTTTGTCAGCCACAGCCCTCCCATGTTTGCTTTAACATCTGAGAAATAAATGCCGAACAAGAGGGGTCCCAGGGCAGATCCCTGTGGGACACCACTTGTGACTGGCTTTGAGTCTGACATTGCTCCAGCGATTTTAACTTTATGGGTTCTGTCCTTTAGCCAGTTTGCAACCCATCTAGTGACATAAGGGTTTACTTTTAAGCTGTTTAGCTTATCTATGATGCCCGAGTGGGGTATTGTGTCAAAGGCCTTAGCCAAGTCCAGGTATGCTGTATGGACTGCTTTGCCCTCATCAATGGCTCTAGTGACTGTTTCGAAAAAGTCAACCAGGTTTAAAAGGCAGGATCTGCCCTTTACAAAGCCGAACTGGGTGGGGTCAAGCATCTGTAGGTCCCCTATGTCTCTGTTTATGAGTTCCATAATGATTCTTTCCATAGCTTTGCAGACCAGGCTAGTCAAGCTTATGGGGCGGTAGTTTCCAGGGTCTGTAGAGGCACCCCCCTTGTGGAGTGAGACCACTGTTGCTGTACGCCAGTGTTCAGGTACATATACCGAAGTAAGGCTAAGGTTAAGTAGCATTTTTATGTGTGGGTTTAGCTTCCCTTGGAGTTCACGTAACACGCACCCCGGGACACCGTCAGGTCCCATTGATGCTTTGTTTAGGGTGGTTCTCACTTGGACATCTGAGATGACAGGGAGATTACATTCAGCTGGGATAAGTATTTCTTCTTTTGGGGGTGAAGGAGGCAAGAAATTTGCACTGAACCTATCAGCCAGAATGTTAGCAATATCTGTGGGTTCAGTGTATTTTTTGTTGTTGTGAACCAACTCTGAGCATATCTGAGGGTTTCCGCCCAGGTTTCTAACATAGCTGAAGAAGGCTTTGTGGTTATCTTTAGTGTCCTTAGTGATTTTTCTCCCAAAGTTTGCCTTGGATGTTTTTATGAGAGAACGTAGTTTTCTGCTAATGTTGATCAGAGATGTCTTCCCTTCATGGGATTTCGCTCTGACGTGCAGTAGCTTCCTTCTTTTGTTATACAATTTGTTTATGGCTGAGGTCCACCAGACAGGACGCTTACATTTGGTGGAGAGGGACTTGGATTTGTTTGGGATTGCATGATCCATGCATTCTTGGAGATGTCCATAGAAAGCATCTGTGAAGGATTCAGCATTGTGGGATGTGGTATCCACTGGCACAGTGGGCTTAAAGAATACCATCTCAGTCTTAAGAAGAGTGAAGTCTGCTTTTGAGAAGTTTTTCACTGTGGTCTTTTGTGCTGGGGGTGGAGGTGGGATATGTATATCCAGGGTGATTAGTTTGTGGTCAGATCTCACTAGTGAGGGTATACTTCTGGTGTGGAGCATTTTGTCCCCATGTTTGTGATGATCAGGTCTAGTATATTATCTCCCCTAGTGGGAGAGGTGACTAGTTGTTCCAGTGCATTTGAATTTATGAATTCCAGGAACCTTTGGGCTAGGGTATTAGGGCTAGAATAATGTACCCAATCTATGTTTGGGTAGTTGAAGTCTCCCAGTATGATGGTATTTTGTGATACATTCATATCCTCCAATGTCTTCAGGAAGGCTGAGTGGGGTTCTTGAGATTGGGAGAGTGGTCTGTAACATGCTACCAGTTGTATAGCAGTTTTGCCTATGGTTAGTTGCACCAGTATGGTCACTGATGCTTCATGTGTTGCTACTAACCTGGAGGTGTGGGTGTCCTTTATGAATATGGACACTCCCCCTCCCTTTGTGGTTCGCCCGGGTTATGGGCCCGAAAAGCATGATACGAGGTATAGCCTGGTAGTGCTGGGGTGCTCTCAGGAGCCTTGAACCAGGTTTCAGTTACTGCACAGACGTCGATGTTCTCCATGCTGAGGAGTGCATCAAGTGCCTGCATCTTGAGATTTAGACTTCTGGCGTTGAGCAGCATTACCCTTAGTTTTTTTCCATTTTTGTTTTCTAAGGAGGTGGGTTTGTCTTTTGAGCCTTGCCTAAAAAAGGCACTATGGGGGTGGCAAGAGCCTTAGCCAATTTAAAACAGAAACTAGAACAGATAAATCTGTAGTATACTTTCCTTGTAACCATTTTCACCTTCTATGCCATGCTTCAAAGGAATTTTGTATTCTTGGTAGAAACAATGCATTTAATTGATAAACATTCCAAAATGACACTGGAAAAAAAAGAGGTGGAAACCTGGCAAAAGAAGTACTGTGGGTGCTAAATTTTCATGCCTTTCCTAGGATATACCAATCAGCAAAGTACTTAATTAACTCTTTCCATTCAAGTGGAAAACTTTCCCGTACAGCTTGAAATGCTGGCAATACTTCATCTTCACACAGAAAAGCTAATGCAGCCAGACTTTTTACAGACAATTGAAAACTTTTGAAGGAAACTAGACCTAGAGACTGAACTTCTCTCCATAAACATTGGCCAAAGTGGAAGAAGCAACCTTTAGTAACAGCTCTGTTAACACTAAGTCTCACACTCTTTACTGCAGTAATTTCAGTATCACACAAAATGAATTTAACATTGCTTTCATAACCATTTGTACTTAGTGAATGGAAAACACAATGCCACATCAGATTGCAAGACTTTAATCATTTTTTTAGACATTAGACAATATAAGAGAAGCACAAACTTAGTATAACCTCCATATTTTACCAAACCATGGATGCTATATAATTGTCGGCAAATAGTTCCTTTACAAAAGTATGTTCCATCCATTAACCAAATACTCAAATCAAGCAAGATATTTTCAGTTATAAACACTAGAACAGTACTGTCAGTTACTACATCAGACGGTCTTTTCTCAATAAAATAACCAACTTTAAAGGGTAATTTCTAAAATCAATGTTATCCAGTGTTAAGCAGCCATCAGTAACTACATTTAGACCCTTTCTTTGAACTCTGTTTACTTGCTGTAAAAAAGTGCTTTTCTGCTTGGAAGTGTACCAGCAAAATCTAAAGATGTAGAAATCATAACATCATCTACAATTAAGCAGGGTGCATCTCTTGATAAACTTGTGCTCTATTTTAAACCATGACAAACCAAGTACTTTTGTGTTTCAGAAGGGTTTCCGGTATGGTTATGTGTAACTGATTTTATTAATTCTTCACCACTAGCTACACATGATGTTACAACTCTAACCTTACATTTCTGTCGAGATTTGTACTTACATGGCCACTACTTTCTTGTTTTTAACCCTTTCTCTAAATGATACACGTACCCTTCAAACATTAGAATCTCTTTACCTTTTTGAGATTTATCGATATTATACAAAGCGCCAATAGTGCCTGAAGCATCATATGTAATGTCTGACGTGCTTTTTTTTTTTTTTTTTTTTTTTTTTTTTTGAGGTACAAAGTACAATTCACTATTATACCATGATCCCCCCAAAACGTGCACGCTGATTGGCCAGTGTGCCCGTTGTAAATCGAGTTATACTAATGGAAAAAGGTCCGGTCGCCCGGACTTTTTTCCATTAGTATAACTCGATTTTAAACACTGTCTCGCTATGTTAAATGGGTTTAACATAGCGAGACAGCTTTAAAATAAGCAACGGAGCTCGTTGCTTATTTTAAAGCTGTCTCGCTATGTTAAACCCATTTAACATAGCGAGACAGTGTTTTAAAAAAAAGCAACGGAGAAAGCAAGATCTCCGTTGCTTTTATTTAGTGTTTTGCTATGTTAAATGAGTTTAACATAGCGAGACAGTTTTAAAATAAGCAACGGAGACGCTTCCTACACTGTCTCGAGATGCCCATCTCAATCAGGCTGGCTAGAGAAGCTGCGGGGAACTGCTGGTCCACAACAGGAATGACTCTGGGGGCAGGGGTTAACTATAACTGCTTGGAGTTTGGTCTTACAATAAATGTTTGGGTGGACACGTTACAGAGTATTTAAAGTTCAGTACAAAACAACTATCCTGGAAACCTTCTTCTGCCACCAGCAAGAACCAGTAAACTAATTATAGTAAAAAAATGCACTAATTTAATAGTGAAATCAGTGCAAGCAGTATCAGTACATTCAATGTTAATCAGTTTTGTCAAAGGTCTTTTTGCCTTTTGAGTAGTTTAAGGGGAGAGACTTTGCAAAATGATATTATACGTTTATTGTCTACAGCCACTGAACAGGAAGAATGAGTGAATCAGGTTGTCAAATCATAAGGGGCAGGCAAGAGATACACTGGGTTTAAGAACACAACTACAACAGGGTGAGTGAGACGGAAAATCAATTAGATCCTTATTTCTGAGCTGACTGGCCTGGAACTGCCTTAATCCAAAGACTTGTCCTGAACCAGCCTGACATATACTCAGTACATAAAAGAATGAGACTTGGGGTTTAAATACCAACAGTTAGACCACTTAAACAACAAAATGCAGTGCAATTATATACTGAAATTACTAATATAGGCTTAAGGATATATACTGTTAAAATGAATTAGAAATCAGAACAAGAAATAAAAACACTTACATTTTCTTTCTCTATGTAATGAATTCTTATAATATGAATTCTCAAAAGGAAATGGTTTGGTATTCTTAGCTTGCTGGTTTCACAGCTAACATCTATATGGCTACCCCATTCCTGCCCACTTTACCTTAGCTCCCACCTAACATGTACGGAGTAAATAGGTACTGGGTAATTATTTTATTTAAACCCTTGCATTAGCTACACAAAGAAATTATGACCATTCCAACACCACACCACTCAAACAGGGAAGCTCTCAATTGCAAGTCATAAAACAGTTAAAAAAAATATTAATTCTATACATGAATTACTGCTCATCTTGTATCTCTCAAAATTAAATATTTAATGGTCCACTATGGGCAAAAGCTTAAAACAAAAAATATCTTGTCATGAGGATTTGCACAATCCACACCTCTTGCAGTACAATACATAGCTATTTTAACTGTTGCATTTTCTAATTGTGGATGCCCTCATGGTTGCAGACATGCTGACATGAGCTTGTTTTCTTGTTTACTTTTTGCTCAGATTGCAGTGTAATGGCACAATCGATAAAATTAATTTGCCCTAAATCTCTGTTGTTAGAATTTAATTTCATTCACTTAGAATGGAAGTAGTCAGAAATGCTATTAAGTTTTGGAATCTTCAATAAAAATTCCAGTGATTGTTTTAGAATCTTCAATAAAAATTCCAGTGACTGTTTTACAATTACTTTTACATTTGTTTAATATGTATGTGCTCTGTATACGATCTGTAAAATGTTCTTGCAGAAATGTAAAGAAATAACTGAGGTAATACAATCTTTTTAAGAAGTGGATGTTTTTTTTATTTTTCCCTCCATCCTCCCCTGACTCAGCCAGAGTATATTATTTCCTGGCTTGCAAAACTCAGCTAATTAAGTAAATCTGATCTCCGGGATTATCAGATTATCAGGCTTCTTCACCTTCAGACTACAAAAGGCTCATCAGATTTATGGCCCCAAAGGAGGGAGAGTATGCAGCTGTAAGTGACATACAGAGTAAAAAGCTCTGTGTACGTGTGAAAATTAAAAAAAGAGCTACTGGTATCTTGCTATGTTATACGTTTCTTGACAAGGAAAATACACATTCACTTGTCACATCTGAAAGAGCAAGGGGGGAATCCTCAAGAAAGTATATTGATAATTAATTCTACTTCAACGTGGTGTACACCAAGAAAACAGAGTAGGACAGATATGCTAAACACACGTTTCAAACTCAGCCTCTCCACAGACTACATAGAGTGGCGCACAGCAATGGTTATGCCGCTCCACAAAGGTGGAGCCACAATAGACCCCAGGAACTATCGCCTTATAAGCCTGACTAGCTTGGTCTGCAAGGCTATAGAGTGCATCATCATGGAACTCATTAACAGAGACATTGGGAACCTCCAAACACTGGACCCTACCCAGTTCGGCTTTGTTAAGGGCAGATCATGCCTTTTAAACCTGGTGGACTTCTTTGAAACAGCAAGGCTACAGACGAGGGAAAGGTGGTACACACAGCCCTACCTAGACCTCGCAAAAGCCTTTGACACCATTCCCCATTCTGGTATTATAGACAAGCTCACCAGCCTGAACATAAACTCCTATGTCACAAGATGGGTTGCCAACTGACTCAAGGACAGAAACCACATGGTGAGAGTTGCGGGAGTTAGGTCCGACTCTAAACCGGTTACAAGTGGCGTTCCCCATGGCTCAGTCCTAGGACCCCTCCTGTTCGGCATATACTTCTCAGAGGTACAGGCAAGCACAGGAGGACTATGGCTGACCAAGTTCGCAGACGACTGCAAACTAAGGGCTAAAACTGACTCTCTGGCTGACACAGACATCCTCCAAAAGGGTCTCACTTAGACAGATACCTGGTGTCAAAATCATGGCCTCAAGCTAAATGCCAAAAAGTGCATAGTCATCCCCTTTGGAAAAAACAAAGTACCCACAAACTACCACATAGGTGATAGCCCCCTAAATACGGAAGACGTAATAAGGGATCTGGCGACCCAAGTAGATAGTAATCTCTACTTTGATAATCACATTGCCAAAGTGGTTAGAAAATCCTTCTATGTGGCCCACCTAATCACAAAAGGATTCGCATCCAGATCAAAAGAGGTCATTGTCCCCTCTACTCATCACTCATCAGACCCATCAGAGTACAACGCCCCATTTAGGATGTACCTTACAAGACACCTGCAACAGCTGGAAAGACCACAGAAGTACCTCACCAAGAGGATCACTGGCCTCAAACAGATGCCCTATGCAGCTCGACTGAAGAAACTCCAGCTGTACTCTGTTGCATACCGCCTACTCAAAGGTATTCTCTGCCTGACATACAAGGCCATGTCCAACCCAGAATTGATGGACATGGTCCACCTAAAGAAAACCATATCCCCTCGAGCCCCATGCTCTAGGGATCTAAACCTCACCACAACAATAAATAGGATGTGCTGGAGGGATAGATTCCTGTCCCAGAGACTTCCCATACTTTGGAACAAGATTCCAATCTACATCAGGCAGAGCTCCTCACTAACACTCTTCAAGAGAAACCTTGATGAGTGTATGGGAAACAGAAAGTTTACCCTGGGGATCACTTCAGTGGCTCTGCTGGACACAGGCACAGGGAACTAATCTAAGGAGGTGGCGAAAGTTAACAAATTCTGGCTAGGCTTATAAATGCCTTCGGGCAGATAGCCTAGTACCTACCTATGAACCTAAGATGAAACTGCTAAATCATTTTTTTCTTCTAATTTACAGAAATATGGAGATCACTACGCAGGTAGGTAGGTAAATACACTGGAAAAAAGAAATGAGTTTAGGGCACAGCTGTCTTAAGTATCAAATAAAAAAGCCAGAGGATTTTGCACCTGCTTAGGTGAAACAGTATGAACATAAACATGCAACATCCACCCTCTCCATTAAAGATATGCTACGAACAGCCCTGCTACCCCATTCCTAAGTCATGTTTAACTTGTTAATGTGAGAATCGTCAGACTGTTGAGGTGGCTCACAGAAATCACTCTGCTTTAACCAACACTGCCAGCAACTGCTAAGGTTATGCCTGGTATATTTACACAACTGTACAGTTGCTCAACAGTAATCACAGATTTTCAGCATAATTTTTACGGCCTTGTATCATGATGATTGGTAGCAAGGAACTGCTTATACATTGTTCCCATAGCTCTCAACTGAATCAGGACAACCCACAACAGAATTCAGGATAAATCCAAAAATAACCAGGGACAACAAGGGACATTTTTTAAAATAATAAAATACTAGCACTATTAATCGAAGACATTAACAGAATAAGATGTGAATTAATATGGAGGACTATGAGGAGGTCAATAATTGTAACTGCTTTATTATGTATTTGAGACATGGATGCCAAGAACAAAGCTCAAGAGGCGAATCTCAGCATGCATGTCAAGAACACAATGAGTTATGACTGTTGACCCGCTCATAATTCTTTGTACTGCATAGGGATTTATGTTTCCATGTACTACTAGTAACAGCAAAATGGTGAAAAAAATGCAAAGTGTTTTGCTGGCATTCACAGCTGGCAAAGCACTTAGTGAGCACTATTAAATGGACAGCAATGCACATTATGATTATGTTTTTAAAGAAAGTTTGAGACAGACTGGGGGCATAGGGGTAGCAGAAAACAAAACTGTTTTTGGAGTTCTGCCACTGTGGTTTGCTGACCAGCACTGACATATGTGCAAGAACTGGTCTCAACAGCTCTTAGGTGGGTGCTTCTTCACAGCTGTTAAACTGGATCGTGCACCACCCTAGCACTTATCTGAGTTGTCCGCGTCTGGATATCAGACTGTAATCACCATGCTACATGCACTACACACATTTTGTGAAGAAGAAGTCTGTAACGCTGAACTACTTTCATTATTTATCAAATGTAACTCATCGCACTTTCTCCAAAAGTCATCAGTTTTAACAGGGATATAACAAAATTTGAGTCAAAAATCAGTGATGTCCCTGAAAAGTCATGGATAGCCAAGAAAAAGAAGTTATGTCTTACCATAACGTTTCATCTGAGATGTTGATCGTTTTCCATTCATCACTGCTGGGTATGGTTCCAAACCCTCGGAACCGAGTCGGCCAAATACCAAGCTAGCGTACACCAAACTCTCGAGCCACGCTACTACCCACAATGCCCTTCATCCCATACCTCAGATAGAGTTTGCAGAGCATATAGTAGCAACATATGGGACAGTGGGACATTGAATCTATTAGCAAACTAACTTCCTCATTCTTCAGCCCCACCACACCACCTAAAATACCCCCACCCTCTCCTACTAACATTCCACCCTACACTACCACTCCTTCCTCACTCCCATTCACTCACTGTCTATCCTCCACCTCTCTTCCTACCCCAGCTTCAACCTCTTCCTTACCATCCTCTACTTCTCTCTCTCCCCACTCAGTTTTATTCTCACTAAAACCTATACCCACTTCTACTATAAAAAAACTCCTTCAGAAATTGAAGCCATGTACTAATGCACCTGATAATATTCCCTCTCACTTTCTTAGTATAGCTGCTGAAGCAATTGCCTATCCTTTAAGCATACTAATCAACCGTTCCATCCATGAATGTACAGTGCCCAAACTCTGGAAACAAGCTTTCATCATTCCTCTGCACAAAGGTGGTAATAACTGTAACGTCAACAACTTCCGACCCATTGCTATCCTGTCCCCCATTTCTAAACTCCTAGAAAAGTGTGTCCAACTTCAACTCTTACCTCATCTCTTAGATAACAACCTTCTAACCCCTACTCAACACGGTTTTAGGCCCAATCATAGCCCTCCTCTCCTATCTTGAGATTGTCAATAAAGCACGTGTCTCTGGCCAAATTGTCTCCACCCTACTACTTGACCTCTCTAAGGCCTTCAACACCATCTCACACAGCCTGCTCTTAACTAAACTTTCAAAACTGAATCTCTCTCCCTCCTCCGTGAACTGGTTCTCCAGCTATTTATCAAATAGATTCCAAGCTGTAAAATGGAAAAAGGCCACTTTCTCTTTTCTTAGTACCCCCACCGGAGTTCCTCAAGGCTCCATTCTCGGTCCCCTTCTTTTCAATATATTTATTAATGATTTCCACAAAGCATTCCATTCCCTAGCATCATCCAATATGCAGATGATTCTACCATTATCTGCTCTGCCACATCTCCCTCTATGCTCCAAAAGCTTACTCAAGAAGCTTTCTCAATTACTGAACATTGGATGAAAATAAACCACCTGGCTCTTAATGCCTCCAAAACTAAACTAATGGTATTTACCCCTTCAAAAAATACTCCCTTCAATTTCAATACATTCACAATTACTAGTGAAAATAATTCATCCCTGGAACTGGTGTCTGAAACTAAGTTACTTGGTGTCCAAATTGACAACCAGCTTAATTTCAACTCACATCTACAACTAAATATTAAAAAAAACATCAAAAAATAGGCATGCTCTATCGCCAGAATCAGTACCTTACAAGTCCCTCTAAAATCACTCTCTCTTCTTCCTTTCTTATCCCCTCCCTTCTCTACGGAGCCCCTCTGCTAACCAATCTTCAGTCCTCGATAAAAAAACAACTTTCCTCTTGCTACAACAAAATCGCTAAGTTCGCAAATGGTCATAGGTCCTCCACTCACCACTGTGCCTCTCTCCAAAAACTAAATTGGCTTGAACTTCCTAATCAACTCAACTATACTCAGCTAACCTTAGCTCACAAGCTCATTCTCAACCCATCTCTCTGTCCCTCCCTGTCTTCTGCCTTCAAAATGCACCTACCAGATAGAGTTTTAAGGTCAAATAATCAAAACCTACTAGAAGTACATAAACCAAATCGTCCCCCAGGTAAAAACTTACTATCATTTAACCTTGCCCGTCTCTGGAACTCACTCCCACCATCCATTCGCAGCACTCCCAATCACTACATGTTCAAAAAATCTCTATATATGTATCTAAGGTCCAAATGGGAATGCTCTTGCTCCCATCCCTCATAAATACATGGTATTTACATCTTATTTTCCACTCATGTTACCTGACTGTACCTTATAAAGCGTATGCTCCTTATAAAATAACTACTCTGTATGTGTATAGTAACATCACTTTCACTAGATTGTACTGTTTGAATATGTCCTGAATTTTGAATTTAATGGGTTTCTTTTACAATTTTATTTTTTATCATTCTATTGTTTGTACCTAGCTTGTTTGTTTCCTGGAGCTTTTCTCCCCAGGACTCCATTGAAAACGGGTTCTTTTGGCCCAATGGACCATCCTGGTAAACCAACTGCAAATAAATAAAATAAATAAATAAATATAAGAAACAGAAACAAATGCAGAGGCCATCTCTGCGCAAACACCCTAACACACCAAAACGACCCGAAGATCCGCCAGGAGCCTTTGGCGGGGGAAGGTGGGAGGGTGTGATGAATGGAAGAAGATCAACAACTCAGATGGAAAGTTATGGTAAGACATAACTTCATCTGAAGTTGTTAATCTTCTTCCATTCCTCACTGATGGGACCGAGTCCCCTAGCTACTACAGAATCTGGGAGGCCCTCATGGAAGAACATTCCGGAGAACCATAGAGCCAAAGGCAGCTCTTCCCCTGGAGATCAGATCCAATTTGTAATGCTTGATAAAGGTATGGGGTTTAGCCCAGGTGGCAGCTGCACAAATATCATCCATGGAAGCCCTAGCATGAAAGGCAACAGAAGCGGTCACAGCTCTAGTGGAATGAGGTTTAATGCGGCCAGGAGCCGATTCCTCCTCCAGTGAATAAACAAAGGAGATGCAATCCCTAAGCCATTTAGACAAGGTAATCTTAGATACTGCCAATCCTTTTCTAGAGCCCGCAAAGGCAACAAAAAGCTGATCTGACTTTCGAAAAGACTTTGTCCTGTCCAAATAAAAATGCAACAGTCTGTGGACATCCAAGGAATGGAGACAGTATTCTCCTTTGTTGGTATAATTAGGGAAAAACACGGGTAATTCAATGGACTGATTAACAGAGAATTCCGAAACCACCTTGGGTAAGAAAGTATGATTGGTACGAAGTGATACTCTGTCCTTATGGAAAATCAAATAAGGACTCAATGCATAATGCTTGCAGCTCTGATACACGTCTGGCTGAAGTAACCACCACCAGAAACAAGGTCTTCCAAGACAGAAACTTCACATCACAGGTTGCAGCTGGCTCGAAGGGAGATAGAGTCAAAGTTTGAAGCACCCTAGTCAGATTCCATGATTCCACAGGTTGCCTCGTGGGAGGTCTAGAATGAAAAATCCCCCTTCAAGAAAGTCTTACACAGACGAAAAGAAATAATAGGAATTCCGTCTGAACCATCATGGAAATTGGAGATGACAGCTAGATGCACCCGAATCGTGGATGCAGAAGCCCCGTTAGGGAAAAGCTCGGTCAGGTACTGAAGAACCGTAGCTACTGGAACAGAAACAGGATCCAGAGACAGCTCTTGTGCCCACAAGAAAAAACATTTCCATTTGTCTTTATAAAGTTTTCGGGCAGAAGTTTTGTGGGAGACCAAAATAATATTCCGTACCGGAGAAGAAAGTGATTCAAGCCTGGCTACTAATGGAAGTGGAGCAACCAAGCTGTCAGTTTGAGCGTGGCTAGATTTAGAGACGACAACAACCCTTGGGGGTGAGAAATGAGATCCTGGTGGAAGTCTAGAATCCAAGGAGGTCGGAGCAGGTGTGGCTGAAGGAAGGAGAACCAAACCTGATGAGGCCAGAATGGAGCAATGAGAATCATTCTGCTTCTCAACCGAGTAGCTTTCCTTAAGACCAAGGGTATCAACAGGATGGGAGGAAAAGCGTACATGAGACCCGTGGGCCAATCGAGAGTCATATCATATCATCTCTCGGGGACTCCCCCTGCGGAGAAAAGAGGGCAAAGTAGCTGCTGCACTTCATATTGGAGGGGGAGGAAAACAGATCGTAGCAAGGCCGGCCCCAGCGGCTGAAAATTTCCTCCGCCACTCTCTGGTTGAGAGACTACTCGTGAGGAAGCAGGATGCATCTGCTCAGCCTGTCCGCAATCACGTTGGAACTCCCCGGGGATGTGTGTAGCAATCAGGAAATGGTTGGTAGCTATCGCCCACTGCCAAATTCTCATGGCTTCACGACAAAGGGGGTAAGCTCTGGTCCCTCCCTGCTTGTTGATGTACCAGACCACATACATGTTGTCGGACTGGATAGCAATCGGTTCGAGAGGAAGAAGAGGGTGGAGAGCTTCTAACACCAGTAACACAGCTCTGAGCTCTAGAACGTTGATGTGTAAGTCGACTTCTAGAGGAGACCATGTGCCTTGAACAGATTTTCCCTGAAAACGGCCCCCCCCCCCCACCTATCAGGGAAGCGTCCATAGTCACCGTGGTACTGGGCTGAAGAGGTTGAAAGGGGCGACACCAAAGACTTTCATCCATTCTCATCCTCCAGAGGAGATCCTGTTTGCAGAGATCAGTGATGAGGATTAGTGCATTCAAGGGATGATGATTGTGTATCCATTGAGTTTGAAGAAGCCACTGTAACAGGCGCACATGAAGTCTGGCCAACGGAACAATGGGAATGGCTACCGCCATGGAACCCAGAGCCTGCAGAACTTCCCTTGCAGACACTTTCCTGCGGTAGAGTATCACTTGCACTTGTATTCTCAGTCTTAAGAGCCTGTGATGAGGAAGAGATAATTAGGCCGAGCTGAGTGTTGAACATGGCCCCTATGAATTCCAGTTGCTGTGAGGGCTGAAGGTTTGATTTTTCCCAGTTGATAGTAATACCTAGAGACTCCACCAGAGACAGAGTGTGGTGAAGGGCCCTGGTCGGTAGACACTTGTTGGGGGTGGAGAGGAGCCAATTGTCCAGATAAGGAAACATCTGGAATCCTTGATGTCTCAAGTGAGCTGTCACCACTGTTAGACATTTCGTGAACACTCTGGGGGCAGGGCCAAGACCAAAAGGCAGGGCTCTGAATTGAAAACGATTGGCTCCCAGCCAGAAGCTCAAAAGTCTTCTGGAGCATTTGTCCATTTTGATGTGGTAATACGCATCCCGGAGATCTAGACAGCACATCCACACACCCTCCCAAAGGCATGGAAGGATGGACTGAATAGTGACCATGCGGAACTTAGTCTGTATAACTGACTCATTCAAACGAATAGGCCTCCAGTCCCCCTCATCTTTTTTGGCACCAAAAAAAGAGTCTGGACTAGAACCCTAATCTGCATTGATCTGGGGGACCTTTTGGATGACTCGCTTTAAAAGAAGCTTCTTGATTTCGGAAGCTGCCTCCTCCCTTTGACTGGGTGGAACGTCGGGAAGGGAGAATTGAGGTTTTGGAAAGGATTTGAGGGGAATGTGATAGCCTCTGGTGATAATTCTCTGCACCCACAGATCGTCGGTAATGGAGGACCAGGCTGTTTGGTGCAGAGAGAAACACGCCCCGACTGCTTCCAGAGGAAAGCAATTGGGCAACGCTTCAGGAGCGCTGATGGGGCCTACCAGAGAAAATCTCTGGAGCCCTGATTCCGGTAACCCCCTCTGCCCCTAAAGGGGCATCTTCCACCGTCGGACCCTCCCCTGCCTCTGGAGGAGTCCTCGCCACGTGCGTCACAAAAGAAACCTTGCGACTTCTTGTGCCACAACTTTCCACTCCTCTGGTTCCTGGAGAAGGAATGCTGAGGTTTGGAGAAGCACAGGCCCACGGCAGACAAGGTCTTTCCATCCTGCTCGCACCTGGCCAAAGTATCCTTGACCTTAGAACCAAAGAGCGCGGAGGGCTCAACAGGGGCATTCAAAAAGGAAGACTTGAAGGAATCCGGTAGGTCAGAAATGCGCATCCAGGCATGACGTCGGACAACCACGCCAGCACCTGCTGCTCTAGCTGCTCCTTTGGTTGCATGGGAGAGCAATCTCATGGAGGAATTCGAAATAGCTTCAAGGGTGGCAAGTTGAGAGGCCACTTTGTCACATGCTCCATCCGACACTTGACCCGCAAGGCTACCAGAGAGTTTGGAAATAAGGTCTCTCTGGAGTCTCGTAAAGTGTGCCAAGAAATTCAGTGAATGCACGGCAAAGGCCGCTGCAGCAAAAACTTGCTTCCCTAGCCTGTCCACCGCCCGGGACTCCATGTTGGGCGGATGAACAGCAGGACTCTCTTCTGCCAAGTCCTTCTTTGTGGCCGCCATCACCACCACAGCGTCTACTGGCAAACCTTTTTACCAATAGAGTTAATCTTCTGGAGGATAAAGTACTTTGTCTGATCTCCTGGGGATAGTTTCTACTGAATCCGGACTCTTCCACGCTCGCTGCACGATTAATTTGACCAACTCATCTGCAGGAGGGGTCACCCAGGACGTAATGGGCCGGGAACAGAAAGCTTGTAAGAATACTGATTCCTCCGGAGAAGGGGGCGGAAGATTTCCAGTCACCCCGCTGACTCAAAATCTCCAAGATGTCCCCAAAGGAAACATAGTCAGGGGATGATCTAGGGGAACCTTCCTCATCATCGTAATCCATATCCTCAGTAAGGGACTCTTCAGGTGAGTCCATATGTTTTCTTTTGCACACCCTCTTCCGAGGGGGCTCTTTGATGGGAATGTCCGAAGAGGCCTCAGAAAGGGGGGTGCTTTGGATTAGTGGTTCCCTGCTAAGGGCTGTTGATGGCTGAGCTAGGGGGGAACCCAAGGTGGAGCTGAAGGAGGAGGATTGTTAGCTGCCAGAGCCCTTTCCATAATCCGGAAGGCGAGCTCACACGAAGAGGGATGGGAGCCCAGAACCGAAGAGGACTGAATCTGAACCAGGGTCACACCCCGCTTCGAAAGGCCCACCCCCAAGACTGACATTTGAGAAGGGTTCGGTGCAGATATAACTCTCGGATCTGACACGGGAACTAAGAAGGCCATCGGTGCCGGGGCCGAAACCGAATAGACCACCTCCGAAGCAAGGGGTTGAGTAAGGTGGGCTGTCATCGGAACTGACACCCACCAGGGCTTAGATGCTTCAGTCATCATAGTAGTCGGTGCCGAAGGAAGGGGTCCCGTTGAAAGCAATGGGCAAGGAGGCCTTGGAACCGAAAGATCCCCATCAGGGGAATACGAAGGAGTCAAAGGAGGAAAAATCCCAACACCCAGACTCCAGGGTCTGGAGATTCATCTTGCAGTCAATACTTGATCCACGAGACGAACAATGTCTATTTCGGACATGCTCCTGGCAGACCTAATAGATATCCCTGAAGGGGATTCAGGCCGGTCCAGAAAGAGACTGTAGGGTTGCCCGGCAAAAGGATCCACAGAAGACGAATACCTGGTCCATGGTAAAGAACTCAGTGGAGCCGAGGATTCTGATTTGAATTGCATAAACGATAATGTCGGCACCGAAAGGGAAATCAGAGCCGAAGTCACAATCGGGGTAGTAGTCAAAATCGGATCAGAGGTCGTCTGAGCCAGTGCCTGTAAAGGCAAAGTCGGTGACTAAGTGTCCAGAACCAGACTGGTCGGAACCGAAGTAATCAGCGGTTCAGTAGTTGGTGTCTAGCCCGGCACCGACAATTCAGACTTCCCAGAAACTGCACTAGGCGCCGAAATCGGTGGCAAACGAGGCAGCGAGCCGATGCTCGGAGGAAGATCTACAAGCCTTAGATCGATGATTTTTGCCCCTGTCACCGGCCGGTGAAGAAGGGTCTGAGCAGGGATGCTTCTTATCCTTGCCTGGAGGGGTTGAGACCACCACAGAAATAGCCTCTGAGAAAGGAGAGGAAAGCAATCCTTTCAAAATCAACTTGTTGCACCGTTCATTCAACGTCCATTGACTAAACTCGCACAAATAGCACATGGGGGAGTCACAGAAAGGTGCAAAATGCCCAAACAATAAACGCATTTAGAATGCAAGTCACTGTTAGGTAATTTACCACTGCACGACGTGCAGTGTTTAAAACCTGAAGTACCCTTTTTCTCAGACATACTAACACTCGCTCAAACAGAGAAGAGAAGGAGAAAAAGGCCAGACTACCAGCAATGGTATAAAGAATTACCACGAGGGTGGTAAAAAGTAAAGAAAAGGCAAGAAAATACCAACAATAGTAAGAAAAGAATACCTGTGGGTAGAGCTAGACTATAAGAAAGACACTAGTAGAGAAATTATGGGAGAACTACAAGTTTATATAATTCAAAAACTACTTAGCTAGAGAGCTTGGTGAAAACACTGCTATATGGCTGTGCGGCAAATGAGATCTGAGGTATGGGATGAAGGGCATTTTGAGTAGTAACGTGGCTCAAGAGTTTGGTGTATGCTAGCTTGGCATTTGGCCGACTCGGTTCCGAGGGTCCGGAACTGTACCCATCAGTGAGGAATGGAAGAAGATTAACAACTTCAGATGAATGGTTGCTCCCAATGTGTTAATGCATGAAATATTTTGCATGCCCCTTCTGGTTGTAAAGAACATGAAACCAAAAAAGACAACTATATGAAACGAGACATGATAGAGTTCATTGAATCTGTGTCTCAGGCAAGTAGGAGCCTAGCACTGAGCAACATACTACCTTTTCCAGGATGATGCCATATTACCAACAAAAAAATGATCGATTTTAACAACTGGCCTAGCTTCTGGTGTCAATCCAGGGGGTACAATATTTGACGGCCTGGGAGGACATGGTTGACAGACGACGCTGCTTTGCCAAGGATGGTCTGCAGCTATCCCCTGTAGGCTTTAAGATATTGGCAAAGAACCTTTTCATCCCCGTAGTGCCTTTAAGCACTGCCAAACTGATAAACCTACCAACCTAACTGAAGCTGTGAAGGAATATCCGAAGACAGTACTGCTCAATGCTAGAAGCCTTAGCAAGAAACTCCACTCTCTGCAAGCTTTCCTCTCCCAGGAGAGTGCAGACATCTATGTAGTAGGAGAAATGGATTAAAGTCATGTACAGTACCCCTGCAATGCAAGATTTTAATGCCTTTCGCACCTTTAGACTAGATAGTGCACAGGAGGGAACTAAAAGTGGAGGAGTCTCAGTCTACATTAAAAACAACCTCACATCCAGACTAGTTAAAGTGTATGACCCACTGGAATTCACATACGTGCAACTCACCATAAACAGGGTGTTCTACTATAGCCTTGCAACTTACAGGTCCTGTTCCATGTCCCAGGAAACCCATACTACTGCCCTCAATGTACTAGAGTCCCTCACTGTTCAACCCAATACGATATTCATGGACAATCTCAACTACCCCTCTATAGACTGAGAATCATACACCACTTCTAATGCACAAACTCAGCCATTTCTAAACTTTGTTAATACCCACATCCTAGAACAATTGGTCCATTTTTCTACCAGGGGTACAAATATCCTTGACCCTGTACTCACAAACAGGTATATATAAATTTCTTGAAGGTTCATTTCCATGAATCTTTCATCGGCCCGAAACCACAGAATGTTCACTTCAGTGAACTTTCACACTGAAAAACATTTAAACAAGGAAAGGAAGAAGCTGGCCAACACTATGACTGTAACACACACTGCAGTTTGCCAAACCTACCCATGTGAGGGGCTGTGCCCCCCAAATACCCCCCAACAATATACATATACACATATATATATATATATATATATATATATATATATGGTGGTTTCGGGTCAATGAAGAAAGACTTGCAGAAATGAACCTTCAACAAATTAATATCAATCCCTCACGAACATGGGGTGGGGGGTGATGTTCCTCACCCAATGTAATGTATTCACTCGTCAGATCTGACCATAAGGAAGTATTACTTGAAATAAAAATTGAATCCAGGGATCCAGTGAAGCCAAAAACCTTTAAGAACTATTCTACAGCTAAGCTCTCTCTACTAAGCAACACCTTGACTAAATTCCAAGCATCCCCAAACCCAGTAAACATCATAACATATGCTGAGCTATTTACAACATCTCTGTACACCCAACTGATAGCTGTATAGAGAGAGCTGTGTCCACTCATATTAAGAATAACACAAACTCAGGAAATCCACCCTGGTAGAATTACAACATAAATCAGTAATGCAACAAAAGAAATAAAATCTTGGCCAAACATAGGAGGAACAAAGCCATGCATACTAAAAGCCCCTGGCCAATCTAAACAGGCAGCTAAGAGGGTTACTTAATACTTCAAAGGCTGAATATGAAGAAAAAATTGCTTCGCAGGTAAAGGACAACCTCAAAGCTTTTTACAGCTATGTTTAAAGCTTCAGGGGAAATACTCAACAATATGCAGAACTTGTTGTAAATGGCATCACCCACACTGATCCAGAGGCCATTGCCAACCTTTTGGCTGACAGGTTCAGCTCAAAGTTCTCCCCCCACTCGTCCCGATAGTCCACTATCTCCCCCACTATTACTACGGAACAGGTCATCAATGCACTTTCTAAGCCCAAAAACACTGCCATCAATGGGCCCTGATAACATCCCGGGATTTTTAATAAATAGCATGAATCATGACCTCTCTGGTCCACTTGAATCACTTTTCAACTGGAGTCTTCAGTCAGGTTTTGTCCTCAAGGAATGAAAGATGGCTACAGTCATTCTCCTGCAAAAAGGAGGTCCAACCACTGATCCAGGTAACTACAGTCCCATAAGTCTTACCAGCCTCATATGCAAGGCCATGGAATGAATCATCATGGACGTGATAAATGAGGACATAGTCAACCACAGTTCAGCTCTGTTAAGGGAAGGTCATGCTTATTAAATCTGGTGTACTTTTTTGAGAGTGTCACCAAAGCATTGGATGAAGGTAAGACTGTGCCACACAACTTACCTTGACCTGGCCAAGGCTTTTGATACATCACCCCACTCAGGCATTATAGACAAGCTCACTAACTAGGTATAAATCCTTTTATCACCCACTGGATAACCAACTGTCTCATTTATAGGGCCCCCAGGAGATCAAACAGGTGGGGCCACCTCCACCAAGAGGCCAGTCACTAGTGGAATCTCCCAGGGGTCCTTACTGGGCCACTCCTTTTTGGCATCTATTTCTTCAAAATGAAAGCAAATGCTGAAGGTTTACGGCTGAGTACATTTGCAGAGGATTGCAAGCGGGTAGGGGGGTTATCATAGACTCCCCTGCAGACACCAGCATTCTTCAAAAAGGTCCATCGCTGACAAAAAAAATGATGCCAAAGCCATGGTCTTAAACTCAATGCTAAGAAATGCATAATTGTACCCTTTGGAAAGTCAATCATCCCGGCTAATAACCATGTTAATATGTCCCTAACTGTTGACCCAGTAGTCAGTGGCCTGGGTATGTATGTAGACAGTAGTCTTTCCTTTAACCAATATGTGGCCACAGTGGTGAGGAAATCGTTTTATGCTGTACTACTTATAAGCAAGTGCATGGTATTTAGGTCCAAAGAGGTCATTATCCCACTGTACTCCTCCCTTATCAGACCAATCATATTGTACAATGCTTCCTTTGTTATGTACCTAACCAGACAAATGCAGCAACTAGAGTGACCTCAGAGGTCCCACACAAAAAAGAATACAAGGCATAACAAACCTGCCTTCTGCAGAGCACCTTAAAGCCCTTTCCCTCTACTCAGTCTCCTACAGATTGCTGAGGGGTGATCTATGCCTGGCTTGCAAGGCATCCACAAACACCACACTTATGAATCTCCTACATATTCATAGGTCAAGCAGAACCAGAAACACAAGGTCTAGGGACCTGATTTTTGTCAGTGCCTTAAACAGAACATGCTGGAGAGACAGATACATTCCAGAGACTGCTGCTCCTACGGAACAGACTTCCCACCCATGTGAAGATGAGTTTCTCTATTACCAAGTTTAAGTGCAACCTAAGCCAGCGGATGGTTAACAGGAAATTTACGCCAGGCTTGGCACCCATGTCCCTTATGGACAGAGATAAATTATGAATGCCTGGCTCTCAATGTCCTATTTGGAAACAGAACATCATTATTCTTTTGGGAAAACTTGGCTAGGCTTAGAAAGCTTCCCCCACCCCCTCAGCCATTAGCCTAGTAACAATCTTTGAATCTATTATCTGTCACTTGAGGCTAGTTCAAAATACCTACAGTATAAACCTCCACAATAACAGCAAAAGGTTTTCTCATGCTAAAGGCTGACTCATAACCTTTGGTGGTTTTCCAAGGATAACTGGGGGCTGGTATAATGGTTAAGTTGCTTACCTTACAAACACAAGGTTTGATTCTCACATGGGGTTAACTGGCTAGGCTTAAAATGGACCACAAGGGCAGTTAGCCTAGTACTAATCTACAAGTCTATGAATTGCTGCAATAGTAGATTCCTTTCACATACAAATGTAGCAAAAACTTTGCAACTTACTGTGAGAGTAATGGTTCTGTTTGTAAAAAGTGACCTGGGCTTGGGTCTGAGAAACGACAGTTATTTTCATAATATGATCCAAACACATGGGTATATCTGAAGTTTCAGTTTAAAATATTTAAGACTACCACAGGTAAGACACTGTTTAACAAAATACTGCGGGTACAAAATTTGTTTCCCAGTATTTCATCCTAAGTTTTCAATGCACTACTTTCATGATCTTGTTTCATAAGGCAATATTTACTTGTTTATTTTATTTTTATTTGTCACACTGCTTTTTAACTGGTCTGTGGCATACCTTTCAACTGTTCAGATTTTCGCCTCTTATTTTTTAGTCTGTTCCTCATACAATTTGTGGTTTTCTGGAAAATCACTGAGGACCGAGGTGACTAAATAATACTAAATAATGACAGACAGCTTTAGTTTCAGACTTTATATCCTTCAGAAAATATATGCAATTTGTCATTATATCAACTTTCTAAGTTTATAGGAGCAATATGTAAAATCTGTCCCTATTTTTGGGCCTTTGTCCCCCCCATTTTTTTCTGGCTTTGTCCACATTTTCTGTGCTCTGAGGTTGACAAGTATGGTCTGTGCTATAGCTGTCATCAAAGCAGGCATCAGGTATTTTTTCCTTTTACACCCTATCCTCATGTATGTGCTAAAAGTTCACTCATAAGGTTTCACCATGCAATGGACTGATGCAAGGGCTATCATCACCTTAGTGTGTACTGTTAGTCTCAGCAGCTCCTCCCCCATAAGCAGACATACCAGTTTGTTTCTGGCATTCACCAGGAACTACAGCAGGCATCATGCTCTGTAATACATGCCCCAGCCTCCCCCGGAAGGGGTCCCTGTAGACCTCTCCATCTTGTGAGCTTTCAATTGAACCTAGGTCAGCTGGGTTGTAGCCAAAAAGCAAATCATATCTTAAAAAGCAAACTGATACAAATACAAAAAATATTGCCATAAATGCAATTTCACAGAACGATTCCAGATGTACATCCAAGGCAGGACTGCAGAATTAGGGTACTGTAACTTAGGAGACTGGAGTTGCATATATACCTCAAAGTCTATACTGCTAGTACCTTAATAAAATAAATTTTAGTGCCGTCACCAGCAAGATGAACAGTTGTCTGCATAACATCACACTGGTTTTGCATTGAAAGTCACTAAATTTATAGGTACCCCTGACAATTCACAGTATCTTCAAACCTCAGCTGAAGCTATAGCAATATAATTTTCTAGCAACTAAACAACTGTAAAGCAAGATATACACGCATCACTTGTATTACATTCTCAAGACTGTATAAATGGGGTATGTGCACAGCATGGAACCTCAACTTGGATGTGTAACTCATTAATCCACAACAGCTGCTGAACATCTAAGCCATAAATTTAATAAGCATGTACATCAATTGTATTGTGCTTTCTTTAGCATTTTGTTACAAAAATGTCATCTTATAAGAAAGAAAAATACATAGTGTCCTGTGAAAAATAAACAGGGGACTATTTACTTGACCAAAGACAGTGCACTCTCTTTTGGTAGTAGAGGATCAGAAGGCTGTGGGCTCTATTCCTGTTTCAGGCAACTGATTTCATTTTTTCACTGTGGACAGTGTGGTACAACATAAGGGGGATGCTGTACTCAACAGTACACTGTCCCTGTGGATGGCATATTACACCAAGGTCCCACCTGCCTTAGCAAGTTATTGTGCAGGTAAATGTACAAGATCCCCACAGCACTTATTGAAACATGTACAGGAAAGTTCCCTGGTCTCATGGACACATTTCTCCTAGTCAGTATGAGCTGGGTATTCCTAAAACAGAACACTGGCTAGTAAATAAGTCAATAAAGCATAAATTAGTAAGTAAATAACCAGACTGAAAAATAAATAAACAAAAACAGCTATTTATCTGCTATGACCTGGTTACAAATATATAAAAGTATATACTGTAAATAAACTACAAGAAAGTATAAAACAGAAAAAAATAGTTGAATTAAGATCATAGTATAAAGCATAAAATACAAAATGGGGTAGGAGGAGCCAGAAAGGCACAGGGAGGTGCCCTGAAAGACTGTATTTCCGAAGGATAAACACAGATTGTCCAGACTGCAGTTATTTACAATGGTAGGCAGAGATGACCAGGTAGTCACTAAACAGATGTCCACTGTGGAAACATGCATGAAACAATTTGTATAACAGTACATTACCTTCCTAGTGAACACACAGGAATGCTGGAAAGCTGATGAGATATTATCTGCCTGATAACTGCAATATCCTCCCCACCAAGGGCAAAGGAATAAATGGCTGGTCAAGTACTCTGATTTACAAGGACCTGCTGGGGGGCAGAACCACAATCAGCAGTGAAAATCTATCACCCCATGACAAATAAATGGGGCAAAGTAAACAGAATGGCTGAGCTGCAAGACATGGATTTGTCCACACAAAAACTCACTCCTTTTGAAAGGCTAAATACATCTCTTTACTGATAACAGCTTGAAGCTCTCCTATCACAAAGCTAAGGCACTAAAAACATGAATGGCATTCAGAACACAAATTCATCTGAGACTTCTATGAGCTCAGTTGTGCAGACTAGTGTTGGTGTTAAATGGATAAAGTGGCATGTAGTATCACCTCTGTCCAATACTGGGGTTATAATAATCATTTTCAGTGTAGTCTGGTTTGCAAACATTTCATAAATACAAAGAGTTTAACTTAAAATGACTATACATTCAAACTGACCCCCTTACTAGACTTGCTACAAGTCAAACATATATTATCATATGCCCCATTCCTGGTTAAGATGTTGAACTTGCTGTAACCGGCACCCATGGGGACTGATAGATGCCCGATAACTGTAGTTTCTGGTTGCTTGAGAGTTACTATTAAAAACAGGGCTGACTAATACTTTACCCTAAACTGTTTGGTTCAACTTGTTCTTAGGTTGGAGAGAGAGGGAATTTATTCCTATCTTCCTTTTTAAAACTCAAAGTCTAAAAACATAAGGTATATTTCTGCAGGGGGGAGAAGGAAAAGTGCAACACATGAAAATTATACTGTACTTCTTCGATTTTTTGTTCTGCTTGCTTGAATTCCAGTTAACTGAGAGTTTACTGTATTTACATTTATTTTTATTTTAACATTTAAGTAAACTTAACTGTTGGGTCCTTTTTCAGTCAAAACTCATTATACAATAAAAGGAAATTAAACAAAAACTACAAAAAGCTATACAACACAGCAATGAAAATACCTAATGTGACTACAAATATTATAAAAGAGCTTGGAGCTCAAGTTGGAAAATAACATTTGCTAAAAATGCTGCAGGGTCTAAAGCTGATTTCTTCTTTGTGCTTCAACTACTTGCTCTGAGCGTAATCACATATACAAGATACATCTCCATCAAACACCTGCATAAACAAAGCAATGCATTTGGCCTACTATAAGACAGTTACAGGTAAAACACAAAACTCCCTAGCTGGAGGACAGGGGGATGTCAGGCACACCTGAAACAATGTGCTCACATTCCAGAAAGGTGAAGGATGGTTGCAGCCTATCACGAAGAAACAAAATCAAGGAATGGAAGCAAAACATTCGGGGGGGGGGGGGGGTACATACCTGCAAGGGGAAGAACTTCCTGAACAAATTTAGGGTGCGACAGGGGACAATATTTTAAGACTCTGCACCCAGTCCTGGTTACATTTTGCTTGGATTTAAGTCGGGTTGCTAGTGGCAGTATCATAGCTCTCAAAAGAGCTAAAAACAGAACAAAAACTAAATTAAAACCTCATTATTTTCATTAATAATAACAGCTGGTCCTTGCCCTAAATAAAACAAGAAGTCATTTTTACTCACCAGAAACCTAGATTTATGTTTCCTTTAGTGTCTGGAATAATGTTCTTGCAGATGACATCAGCACAGTAATGATGGCAGAGCAAATGCTTAGTCGCAGCTACTTAAGCAATTAAGCTTTGTGAAATAAAGCAGGGCCCTGGAGGTCCGTCTTTATTAATAACGTTCAACACAGCTTCACAGTGCCAGTGTTTTATTCACTTAACTACTGAGGAGCACAGACCCACCTTTCCACAATTCTAATTTCTGTACTGCATGTTAAACGGAAGCTCTGACAATTAATGTATTGATGCAAATTAGTCCTTGCCTGCAGTGCACAATGGTTACCTGCTTTATTTTAATTCTCTCAACAGTGGACACTAACAGGTTACAGCATGCTAGACTTCTCTCAAACATGCAGTCATCTAATTTTATAAATCTGCGAACTAAACATACGACTGTGCATCTCCTCCTGCCAATGTGACATTAAGAAGGAAATATTTGAAGTGCATCATTAAAAGGAAAATTCATTTAACAACACAAAACATACTTGTATCTTAACATGCACCACACTTGCTTACAGGTGACAATCCACAATCCAAAGATTTTATTACACACACAGTTTTAAGAACCTGAATTAGCCATGCAGATCCTTAGCCAACTGCTGTTGTTTGCATATTAAACAGCTCACAATACATCACACTACACTGGTCACCAACAAGATGGAGTAAAACTGAAGTCAAATATCATAGTAACAGTTTCCTTCTTTTTAATTAAAAAGATGAATTGTAGCTCAGAATGCTCAAGTATCAAAATCTAAATAAAAATAATTTTCTAAGTGCACAGAAGGACAGACTGGATCATCAGTGTTGATCTGGACAACAGTTGGAACTTAAATGGCTGCATCATAACCTTCACTTAAGGCTTTCCTAAAAAATACTTAGCTGTGTCTTCCATTATTTCTCGATCTGAAACTGTCACAGGAATATTACTATGTGCAGGATTTGGAGACCTGCATCTATATGAGAAAGCTGCAATGTCATTATCACATAGAAGCCTGTTAGTAAACCCACCAGACTAAATGAGCAATTAAATACCGCTCTTTTTTCTGTGCCAGGCCATTTAAATTAAATGAGTGGCCTTAGGAGCACAAGAAAGATATTTACTTACCTTAACTAATACTGCGATCTGGGCAATCAGCCGGATACAATGCTAAGTATTGGCAGGCTTAAGAGAAAAGGAAAAATAAATGGATTAAAAGAAAATGGCAATGTCTACGGAGCGGTCGACAACCCAGTCATAGCAGTTTATAAAAGAAATTAAAAGCAACCAGTACGACACACCACGGTTCACCAGCTATGGCAGCTGGTGTAACAGACTGCATCACAAAATGGTATTAACAGCATTTGTCTGGGTACTACGTAACTGGCAATCTGGTAGAAACAAAAGTGTTTTCTTCCATCCAGCTCAAAAGATCTGACATATTGGACATCAGCACCTTTTTCAAGTTTCAAATCCAGGACTAGGGCTCCTCCCCTAGCCACAATCCCTCCTCCTTACATTACCTCAGACTGAGCTGGACCATTTGCACCTTATACACCCTCCTTAAAACCACTTCATGGAAGCAGGAAAAGCTAGGACAGCATAGGAAAAAGCTTGGAGCTGTACATCAGACAAGGCTCTGGAAAGATCCAATGCAGTCTGTCAAGAGTCACAAGATGACAGTTTGGGTAAGGAGGGAGGGAAGGTTAATCCTGACGGAAGAAGGCAATACAAACTTAGCATTATGGTAAGTACAGTAACATTTGTACTCAAAGCTGTCTTTTCTGTCTGACACAAAAGACAGAACAGATTCTCCAGCTACTATCGCTCCAGGGTGGTCTCATGGGAAGACATTACAAAGGATTGTGGAGCTAAAAGATGCACTGGATCTAAAATGCATGTCCAGCTTGTATTGGGGGACAAAGGTGTGAATAGTAGACCAAGTAGCCGCAACACAAATATTTAAAGCTCTCTGGCAAAGTAGGCTGCAGAATCTGCAACGGCTCTGATCGAATCAGCTCTTGGTTTTTGAAAAAGAGATAGAAATTGCTTTTTATGTGGAAAAGTAATGCAATCTGAAAGCCAGCTGGACAATGTGATGTTTGAGATACTACCTCCCAATCTGGATCTTTGAAAAGGTAACCAAAAGATTATCTGTTTTTCTAAAATCTTTGTTAAGTAGATCCTCAACTGGCTGTGCGCACTAAACAAACGCAAAGTGTTTTCTCCTTTATTATAAATTTTTGGAAAGAGGACTGGTAAGTTAATGGACTGGATAAAGGGAGAGCCCAAGACCACTTTTGGAATAAAAATTTGGATTGTCCAAAGTAACACCTTAGCATTATGAAAGATCACAAAAGCACGTTTACAAGCTTATGCCTGCAACTCAGAAATTCTCCTAGCTAATGTAATTGCCACCAGGAAAACAGTCTTCCACGACAGAAATTTTAGTTCTCCCCAAGCTGCTGTTTTAAAAGGTGGTCTTAGTTAAGGCTTGAAGCAAGAATGCAATGTCCCAAGGAGGAACTGGATCACTCAGAGTGGTCCTGAGACTGAATGTACCCCTCAAAAACAACTGGTTTTCTTCTACATGAAAGTTAGATATACCGGCTAGCTCTAACCTTAATGGCAGAAAAGCTAGAACCTTCCTGAAATCATCCTGACAAAAAAATCCAGAACAGATTTCAAAGGTGCTGAGAAGGGATCTAAAGCATTTAATGATGCCCAAATAGCAAATCTCTTCCATTTGCTACTATAAAACTTTCTTATGTTTGGTTTTTGCAAGAAGGCTAAGACATGGATAGTTTCAAGGCTTTTAAGTCACAGTGAGGCTAACCGGATAGGTGAGAGTAGAGCAGGACGTGGGATCCAGTACCAAGAATGGTAATTTAGATAAGGCCACAGGAAGGACAGCCAAACCTGATGAGGCCAGAAGGGGCAACAAGAATCATTTTTGCCTTGTACTGAATAACCTACTGAAGGAGCGTTGTTATAACGGCAAAAGTTGAGAAGGCATACTGGAGACCGGGGTGGGGGTGGGGGCACATGTGAATCGCAGCATTCATCAGTGATTGACCCTGTGGAGGATCACGACAAAGTAGCTGCTGAATTTGTTCAGTTGGGATACAAAGAGCTCGCAGTATGGCTGGCCCCAGCAGCTGAAAATCATGGCTGCCACTGGGTGATTGAAGGACCACTTGTATGCCAGGAAAATGGATTTGCTCAGCTTGTCCACTACAACACTGGAAATTCTTAGGATGTGCATTGCTACTAAAAAGAACTGGGAAGAGATTGCGTATTGCCAGTCCCTCACATCTTCTTGACACAGTTGGTATGAACAGGTTCCCTCTTACTTGTTGATATACCAGACCACAGCCATGGCCTCTGTCTGGATGGAAATCACACCCCTCAGAAGATAATTCTGAAAAGCTCACAATGAGGACTGCTCTCATTTCAAAGACACTGATGTGAAGTCTGTCCTCTGAAATTACTCATGTGCCTTGAGCAGTCTTCCCTTCAAAATGTCCCCCACCCTAGAAGGGAAGCATCAGTTGTTACAGTGGTTTCTCTGGTGGAAAGACGAACAATCAGCCCCAAGTCACTAGTGGAGAAGTCAACCACCAGTGGATGTGACATCTGTATATCAGTGAGACACAAAATGGGAATTGCATGGGTTGGTAGAAGACCGACCACATAAAATCTTGTCTGAGGAATCAGCATAATCGAAGTGGCCATTGACCCAAGTAGTCAAAGAATAAGTTTTGCTGGTGGATTCTGAACAGAGAGGACTTCGGAAGCTTGGTAACACAGGAAGAGTATGCCAGTCCAGAAGTTTGGAAATTTGAGACAATGTGTCCAGGTGGCACCTTATGAATTCTAATGCCTGGGTCAGTGTCAGCTGGCTTTTTTTTTTTTTTTTTAGGTCTACAGTAACCCCCAAGTGGTGAGAGTTTGAGCAAGAAGTCCCTGGACTGGATGAATAAGTAGATCCTTGGTGGCTGCAGTGGGGAGCCAGTTGTCTAAATAAGGGAACACGGGTACCTTTGCAGCCTTAAAAACACTAACACTGCAATGCACTTGGTGAACACTCTGGAGGATGTGGTGATACCAAAGGTCAGTGAAATTGAAAATGGCCAACCCCAGTCAAAAGAGGAGAAACCTGGACTGCCTTGCTGTCTTGATGTGATAATAACCATCCTGAAGGTCTGTTGAGCAAATCCAGTCATCCTTCCTCAGAAGAGGCAGAATGGTCTGAAACAAGACGATTCAGAATGTTGCTTTGTTTGAAAAACTGACTGAAGTGACTAAGGTTCAGAATGGGCCCGAGATTCTTGTTCTTTTGTGGAACCAAAATGAATCTTGAATAGACTCCAGATCCTTGCTGGTCTGGTGGAACCTCCTGGAGGACTCACTTTTCTAGCAGTTTTGAAATTTCTGATGCTGCCAATATCCTCTGACTTGGTAGAATGTCGGGAATATTCCCCTTGTCTGTTGAGAGGAAAGCAAAGGGAATAATGCAGCCTGAGGTAATAATCTTCTGCACCCCAGAACCTTTTTTTTTTTTGCCTTCAAGCACCTTTATTGAATTTTCACTTAAGACATATGCAAATTTACATTCATATAAAAGTGATTGAACTATAGGAACATGACAAATATTATACTTCACATATATTGCTATACATCATATAACCTAAGCAGTATAACATACATTTTTTAAACAAGAGACATCTTAATTAAACCATCACTTGCTACACAGGCAATCATACATTTATATACATGAAAATAACTCACACAGACAATTCTAGTTTCAAGCATTTTGCATCACAAACCATATTGACACTTCCAGTTGCAAACATTATACATCACTTATAATCTACCCAATCATTTTCAATCAAACATTACAAAGCTCATTTAAGTCCTGCTGCCTTTTAGTCCTCATTCCTCCCTTGTAGTTATTGTTCTCGCCCAATTCCCATTTTTTCCTACGTAGTTTGCTCCTACCCTTTCCTAAAGATTTCAATTCCAGTTGTTTTCTCTTTGTTACTATAGCCACTACTTCCAGTATAGTTGGTTTAGATTTTGATTTCCATTTTCTAGCAATTGCTTTTTTGGCAACCACCATTATTAGACTTACCATGTGTAGGCAAATCCAACTTTCTAAGCGTGTCTCCTGTAACATAGCTATTTGCACTCTACACTGTTTAATATAGTTTACTACTCTCTGCACCCAAGAATCGTGAGTTATGGTTAGCTAGGTGTGAGGGTGCAGAAACACGTGCCATCCATGACTGCCTCCAGATTATATCCATTGGCCAACTGATCAGGAGTGCTGGAAAAGTTTTTCAGTAAAAGGACCTTGAAAACCTTGCTTTTGCTGTCTGCCTCTGTCCTGGGGGCGATGTCTGTTGAAACTGTTCCCCTCTCTGGCACGGGGGGGGGGGATGTCACCAGAAGATTTGGAAGAAAGTCTTTTGGGGGGGGGGGGGTGCCCCATGTCAGAGTTCTGCCCTTTTGCTCACTTCTGGTGAGCATTTCTTTAACTTTGGATCAAAAAAATGTGGAGCCATCAATGGGGGCACTGATAAAAAATGTCCTGAAGCTCTCCACAAAGTTGCAAAAACACTGCAATCAGCTGCACTGGAAAACGGTCTCAAGGACACATTAGACATCAAGTGAAGGTTGGCTAGCTGCGATTCCAGAGTCTTCTGTATATCAGCTGGCAGAGTATCAGAGAGGGACTTGGAAAGCTCCTCGGTCAAGTCTGTCTCTGGAAACATCTTATAAGGACTAGGTAATTCACCATAAATACAGCAAATGTCGCTGAAGCAGAGGTCTGCTTTTTGAATCTGTCCAATGCCCTAGTCTCTTGGTTAGGGGGATGGGCAGAGGTGCTCTCTTCAAAGAGATCGTTTTTCACTGCTGCCACAACCAGTATGACATCTATGTTAGGACCCTTGCTCCAATATGGCCTATTTCTAAGGGCTTCAAAGATCTTGTTAGGTTTTCTCAGGATTGTATCCACCACATCAGGTTCTTCCCAAGCCCACTGAGAGATCAAAGTTAATCAAGCTCATCAGTGGGAGGGACCGTCCAGAAAGTAGATGGACCAGATTGAAAAGCCACAAGGACTACTGACTACTCTTGGAAGAGGGCTTTGGTGGAACAACCCAGTTGCCAATTTATAAACTTAAGGATGCCCCCAAAGAGAAGTTTTCCAAAGGGATCTTGGGGACCCTTTCTCTTCCTCAAAGTTGGTATCTTCCATCAGCAACTCATGAGGGAGAATCCAAATGCCTCCTTTTGCAAGTCCATTTCTTATGTCCTTGTCTGGTTGGTGGTTCCAGGAATGGCTTCGAACCAGAAGGGATGTTCCCAGGTGAGATTTCTCTAACTTACTGAGGTCAGCTGCCCGTCTGACAGGATATCCAGAAGAAGGAATTGCAGAATCCTGTGTGGATTGTAATGGTGTCATGTGTGGGCAACAGACCTGTCTTGACCTCAACAGAATCCTCACAAAGGCCAGAGCCAAGGAGGAATCTTTGCGATTCAAAGATCCCAGCAAAGGAACTACCCAAGATCCGATCTAACTCAGCTTTGAACAGGACATCAGAGCAAAGCAGTCTCAGGTCAAAGCACCCAAAGGCAAGGATAACGCTGATAACCTTGGGTGTTGATCCCAAACCCCAGACCTTAGCCCTGACCTCTCATTTCGGAGACCCTTTGAATTCCAATACTGTCAACAGTCAAATGGGTAAGGGAAACCATTAGAGTCAAATCCAACCAGACTATCAGCTCCAACAAGTCAATCCTGCTGGTGTCATTCGGCACCGTAGACTCCAGAACTTACGGAAAAAGTGGAGAAGGAGATATAAACAGAGGGTGTTATGAAGGCCTGGACTGGTCCTCACTCCCTGAGGGAGGAGGCACTGACAGGACCCCCATCTGAATCTGTGGCCTCAGAATTGTACGCATTATCTTAACATTGGTTTCCTACAGACTTCTTGATGATCAAAAGAAACTGACAGAAGAGGACACAGAGGTTGGCTTTGAAGACTAGTGAGCAGACTTTTTCTGTAAAATGGGAGAATGGAGCCAAGAACCGGTCAGCTGCAGAGAAAATCTGCTCAGAGAAGATGGTGATCAGATCCGAATGTCTCAGTGTCTTAGTAGCCGGGCTGGAAGCATCCACTGGGTCTGGGGATATCTTCTGAAGCTTGTCTTTGCAATCAGTTCTATATTTCTAATGTTCTCTCTCCTTTTCTTTGACATTCTCTCCAGTCTCAGTCTTGTCTATGTTTAGACTTATCCCCTACCTCCTTAGATGAAGAGGAAACAGATGTTGATCCAAAAAGGGGTCAATTTTCCTGCTGTGGCAGAGAGAAGACCCTTAAGAATATCTTGTCCCTACAGTCAATACGTGCCAAGGCGCTGAAGGAGGCACAGGACTTGCACTGTGTATCCAGGTGATATACCCCTAAACAATAAGCACACAAAACACATGGGAGTCCTAGAAAGAGATAGTGTGCCCACATCCAGTCCACTTCTTAAAACCAGAAGCTTTGCCACTCATCATGAAAGATATACTGGCACCACACAGAAAAAGTTTAGAAATCCCAAATCTCACCAAGTAATTCTAAGTATAACAAAGAAAAGGCTAAAGATAAAAGTACAGCTACAGATACCAACAAAATTATTTTTTAAATGGTAGAGGGGAGAAAAAGACAGGAAATAAATCTCTGCAAATAACACTAAACTAACTGAAAGTGGCAATATGTCAAGCTCTCTGATCCAGTAGTCAGGCTACTAATTGAAAAAAGATAGGATGTCAAATGCGGTCAGATCCAATAGCCCATCTGTGATGTTGGACAGAAAAGACATTGGATTTTGCACTACTAACAGCACAGAATCAGACTTTTTGCTACATTGGGTTCAGTAGTTTCTAAAAGACATTCCAGTTTCTGAACTTATTCACACTTGCTCCCTGTGACCCTGCACTGGATTACATAGGATACTGGAGAATTATGAAAGAATTTATTCACAGCTGTAGCACAGGATACCTAACACCACTGCCAAATAAGTAAAGTGATGCCACTAATATCACAATGCAGGCAAACGGGGTGCTTCAAGATAAAATATGGGTATCTGTGTCTTTCACAAAAGAGTTAAGACACTTAACAGTGAAAACATAGTGCAAATAATGCAGCAATTTAACTGCATCTCTGGAAACCCTTGCTTGCATATATATACTTTTTTTTTTTTTTTTTATTAATCAAAAATCATAATCTTTCACAATGTACTGACTCCCAGGCAAAGCTGAATTTGAACTGCTTACACTCGGTCCAAAAGGTTAAAAGGACACACAGGTAAACCATTCATGCAAAAATTATGTACTTACCATAATGCTAGGTTGTTACTGCCTTCCCCCGATCACCAAACCCATTTGGGCCTTCAAGAAGGTTCTCATGAGCTGGAACACATCAGACTATTGGTCCGGGAAGACCTCACAGATCAAGCAAAAGCCATAGGAGAAGGCTTGTTGGGCAAAACTATATCTTCACTATGAATGGATGGTCTGCTCCAGGGAAAATTCAGATGCCAAGGTAATAGGGGGAAAGGCGAATGGACCCAGCCTGACATTGAAGCCACCGATCATTAACGACTCTGTACATCCTGATCCACTGAGACTGACTGATCCAACATAAAAGACAATGCTTAATTTAATGAGATTAGCATGAAAAGGAAGCCAACTCCAAAGACAATGTTAAATAGAGGAACATAAGGCCTTGGGGTCTTCAGGACCAGTAAAAAATTCGTAAGGAGAAGCCACTTGAAATTTACAGGACTCCCTCTCTTAACTTCTCTATCTTTCTCTCTCTAATTTTCATCCTGTCATTCGACTTTTTTTTTTGCACGCCAAAGTCCTCGTCTCCCTTCTTCTCAAAAGACTTCTTAGCACGGGAAAGGGAAGCGACAGCAGGGGGTATTGGAGAGGCAGGAAACATGAGTCTCAGCACCACTTTGGCTCTTTTATCAGCGAGAGCCTTGTTCATAGGTTCACAGACTGGTACTAGGCTAAATGCTCTTCTGGGCCAATTTAAGCCTAGGCAATTACCCCATTATGAGAATCAAACCCTGTACTTTATGTCTGTAAGGTAAACACCTTAACCATTATGCCAACCTCCAAAAGCTGCACATGACTGTGGCATTGTATGTAACAACATGAGAGGTCATGGGGGCCAAAGATGATTCAGAGAGTTGAGTGCCTTGATCAGGGCAAGCATCCTTTATATTTAAATGATTGCATCTGTCTTTGGTGTCCAACACACCATGTACTTTTATCCTTCCTGAAACTGCTGCCCATGCAAAGTCCAAGGCGTTTGTGGTGACTGAATGTGATGGAATATGGAGGGAGAAGGGGAGACCTGGATTTAGGGATAGCTCTTGTCTCTACAGAGTGGTTTCCCTTCTGACAAACTCCAGCACTGGGATTTGAAAAGACAAATGGTGTTGGTGCTAGGACCAAACAGACTTCAGATACCACTACATCTTTCTCATGGGTAGTCTTGCCAAGGGCATCATGAGAATTATAGAAGCCATGGGACACAAAATCCTGAGCTATTTCCTCGCAGTGACCAAAGTCTGAGTGGAAAACCAAAAATAAAAAGATCTAGATATAGATCTAGTTTTTTTTTTTTTCCTGAGGAAGAAAAGCTCTTTGAACTCTGGTGTCTAGTCAACATCTCAGAAACACAACTCTGTGAGGAGGAGTCAAGAAAGATTTTTGAATATTCTTTTGAAATCCCAGCTTGTGTTGGTGATTGCTCACCCAACAGAGAGATTTCAGACACTTTGAAAATGACTCTGCAAAGATAAGCAAGTCATTTAAATATGGGGGAAATGTGGATACCCTGTAGCATATAATGAGCTATTACTGGAGCTAGACACGGAGAACAGACTTGATGCAACAGATTGTCAAAGGGTAAGGAAGAGAATAAATGTGATCCAGACACACACAAACCTAACGAAATGGCTGAAATCTGGATGAATAGGGATGTGATACACATCTTTTAAATCTAATATTACCAGGAAACTTGAATGAGGAAGAGGAGATAACAGGTTGTGAAGTGACATGATTTTAAGTTTGGGCACCATCAGAAAGGCTTAGGAAAGAAAGATCCAGAACTGGTCTCCAAGGATTTTCCTTCTTTGGCACTAATAATATCTTTGAATAGAACCCCATTCCCACCTGGGAGGGGGGGAACTGGTTCTATCACACCCTGGATAAGCATCTGATGAAGGACAGGTGGAAATAAGAGTCTGGTCTGGAGGATGGGGAATTACCCTCTGCACAGGAGGGGTTTCCTCCCATTGCCATCAGTAAACTTAATGAAAGATCTTCAGAACCCATTTGTCTAAAACTATATATTGCCAAACAGAAAAGTGGCAGACCTTCAGGAAGACAAAGGGGGGAGAGGGGAACAAAGTCTCAAACAGTCATTGTGACTTACTGGACTGTCCCTGTGTTTGGAAGTTTGCAGAATTCTTCTTGGAAACCCTTTGCCATTTCTTCAATGTCAGTTTACCAACATTTTGCCGAGATACTATTTTGTTTCTTACCAAAACTGGATGAGTAGTTATGGAATCTCTTGGAAAATCTCAATACCAACTAGCTATGCCCCCTGTATTTCTCCTGGCTAACTTCTTTCCCCTTTTACTTCTCAACGCTCTTCTCATATACCTTTCTTCAGCGCATTTAAGCAGCTAGTGTTTATATCTCATGTTTTTTGCAACTGGTTTGTTTATTTTTCTGTTAGATTTTTGATCTCTGTATTATGTCATACTATTTGTTTCCTCAGTATTTTGCTAATTTTCATTTTAGTTACTATTTGTGTTCATAAATACGTGTTTTCCAACTAATTGTTACTATACTGGAGCTTCTTTCCTAAGACCTCCGCTGTAAACGGGCAACTTGATCAGTCGGACACTACCTGGTTAACAAACGTAAACAAATAAATCAATCAATCAATAAATAAAATTTGGAAAAGGAGGGCTGAAAATCTTGATTCCCCATATCGGCTTACCATTTGTTGTCGCACTTTTTGTTCACCTCTGGGCCAGAAGGGCCCAAACCTAAATCTGTCAAAAATTAGATTTTAAATTCTCCTTTGAGTATCATCTAGGAGGTTCTGAGAATGTAGCCATGCAAGCCTCCTCAGAAAGTAACAGTGGCCATAGCCCTTGAAGAATGACCAACAGAGTCACACACACACACTGTATATAGCAATTAGTGACTTGAATAATAGAAGAAATTAAATTATTTAAAACAGATTTTTCCTCACGAAGAAACTGCAGACAAAACCTTCCTCATACTTCACAGTTAGTCAGAACAAACCTTAACATATAACCATTCAAAATTCTGAAACAATCAGAGTTGCAGAAGCATACACTCCCCCCCCCCCATACTTATTAATAATCTTTCCATCCTTATCAGAAATAGGATTGGAATGAACTAAATGTTTAGCAGCCGAAAGATAAACTAAAACTGTAGCTGCTGGATCAGGTTTGGGAAGAGAGTATAAAAACTTAAAAGATTGAGAAACTTCATATATTCTATCTGCCTTTTTAGGAGCAGCTGGCTGACTGTCAGGAAAATTGCAAACACAGTAGAGCACACATGCACATCATCCAATGCAACAAACTTGGGGGAATGGGTAGTGATTATGGAAATTCCTTCTATAACAGCTCATAATTTCTGAGGGACTGAGAAACCTCAAGAGTTCTCCCACTGAAAACACTGGCACATTCTAGAAATAGTCTCACAGAAAGTGAAGCGCTCACAGGAAGAATCAGAAAAGTACAGTTTTGTACCTACCATAAATGTAGATGTCCGATAGATATGCAACTGCAGTCCTGACATATGGGTTGTCCTGCCTCAGGTAGCCCTTCGGTCGGCCGGATTCCAAAGTCCGGGTCCGGCGTCGGCCGATGTCGCCTACTCCCCGACGTCAGAGCGGCTGGGGTATAAAGGCATCCGCCAACGCCATCTTCTTCAGTGTTTCTTGCCCCAGATGCCAGGTGCCCTCCAAAGAAGGCTAAATTTGGTGAATGGATAAAAAATTCCAGACATGCACAACAGTAATAAACAGATACACCATAACAGATATCCCCAGCTGATAGAGGAAAGGGGGAATGGACCCAAAAGGAAAATTGCAGAGGGGTAGGGGGGAGGGAAAACCTGACTGCAGTTGCATATCTATCGGACATCTACATTTATGGTAGGTACAAAACTGTACTATGTCCTTCAAGAATGCAACTGCAGTCCTGACATATGGGTTGAAAACCATAGCCAAGCTGGGGGTGGTAGGATCTAAGAAAGGGATGGTGTAGCTAAAATGCCCTGCAGGACTGCCGAAGCAAAGCCTGCTTGGGATCTGGAGTATAAAATCAGGTTGTAGTGTTTGGTAAATGTATGCATGGAGCTCCATGTAGCAGCCTCTAGAATGTCCTTTGTAGCCACTCCTCTTAGAAAGGCTGTGGATGTGGCTATAGCTCTGGTGGAGTGTGGCCTAATATTGGCTGGCACACCTTTGCCATGGAAAGAGTAACAGAATCTGATGCAGTGTCCAATCCATTTTGAAATGGTTTGTTTGGAGATTGCCTTTCCTTGCACTCCAGCAGCATAAGCTACAAATAGTTGGTCAGACTTTCTGGTGGTCTTTGTTCTGTCCAAGTAGTAGCGTAATTGTCTGTGTATGTCCAAAGTGTGCAGCAGCTTTTCCCCCTTATTTTGAGGATTGGGAAAGAAGGTAGGCAGGTGAATTGCTTGATTTAGAGACACCCTGGATATCACTTTTGGCATGAATGAAGGATTGGTTCTTAGAGAAACTCTGTCCTGATGAAAAATGAGAAAGGGAGGTACTGCCATCAGGGCCTGTATCTCCGAGACTCTTCTTGCTGAGGTAACTGCCAACAGGAAAACCGTTTTCCAGGAGAGAAATTGCATTTCTGAAGATGCTGCTGGTTCAAAAGGAGGAAGAGTTAATTTTTCCAAGACGAAATTGAGGTCCCATGCAGGTACTGGTGGTTTTCTGGGAGGTCTGATATTCTTTATCCCTCTTAGAAACTGTCTTAGCAAGGGATGTGAAAACACAGGTGGATCACAGTTGTATTTTGCTGAGATTGCTGAAGCGTGATTTTTTATGGAAGAATATGAGAGGCCACTATGAAACATTTCTGCCAAGTATTCTAATATCTGTGGTATGCTCATTACTGATGCATCTTGACCCTTGTTGGCATTCCAGATGATGAATCTCTTCCACTTGGCTGAATAGGTTTTTCTGGTGGAAGGTCTGCGTGCTTCCAGCAAGATTTCTTGTACTTTTTCGGAAAGAGAGGTATGGGTGAAAGTCATGGAACCCTCCAAGCTGTCAGCTGCAATGTTTGCAGGTTTTGATTAACAGTCCTGTAATTGTGCTGTATTAGAAGCAGAGGCCATTGAGGCAAGGGCCACGGTTTGGTGTGAGTTATGCTCAGTAGCAATGGATACCAGTGCTGCCTTGGCCAGTCTGGAGCTATCAAAATTCCTTTTGGTTGTTCTGCTTTGATCTTCAGTAACACCTTGGTTAGTAGGGAATGCATAAATTGTTAGGGAATTCCAGCTGAAGGAGAGGGCATCCGTTCTCCAGGCTAGAGGATGGTGCGTCCTTGAACAGAACTTCTCCAGGTGATGATTGAGGTGAGAAGCAAAGAGATCTATGTCCGGTCTTCCCCATGCACTTATTTGTGAGAAAATGTGTGGATGCAGCATCCATTCGTGCGGATCCAAGAAATTTCTGCTCAGCCTGTCCGCCAGAACATTGTCCTTGCCTGGAACAAACTGGGATTGCAAGTGGATGTTCAGTTTCAGGGACTTTTCCCAAAGAGTCATTGTTAGTCTGCAGAGGGGGTAAGAGTGACTGCCTCCCTGCTTGTTTATATACCACATGACAGTGGTGTTGTCTGTCCTTATTAGCAGATGACCTTGTTGAAGGGATTTCACGAAGGCCTCGATTGCATGTATCACTGCCAACATCTCTTTCTGATTTATGTGCAGATGCATTTCCCTGAGAGTCCATTGCCCTTGAATGCATCTGCCCTCCATGTGCGCCCCCCCATCCATGATCTGAGGCGTCTGTTGTAATGGTTTGACTTGCTAGAGGTTTGTTGAAGGACATGCCCTTGTTTAAATGACTTGCTTGAGCCCACCACAAAAATTCCCTTTGCAGGCATGGAATGAGTGGTATTACGTCTTCTAGATTTTGGCTGTGTTGAGACCATAAGCTTTTTAGGTACCATTGTAGCTTTCTCATGTGTAGTCTTGCCAGAGGTACCAGAAGAATGCAAGATGCCATGAACCCCAGGGCCTGCAGGATTTTCCTTGTGGTCAGCTGGGTGAGCTTTGCTAGGCTTTTGAAGTAATCTGGTAAATGTTCTTGTTTCTCCTCTGTGAGGAAAGCCATTTGTGATTGTGTGTCCAATTTGGCTCCTAGAAAAATAATCTGTTGGGATGGCAGTAGTTTTGATTTTTGAATGTTGACTGTGTATCCCAAAGCCTGTAGTAATTGAATGACATAATCCAAGTGTCTTATCAAGGTTTGTTTGCTGTCTGCTTGTATAAGGCAGTCGTCCAGGTAAGGGTATATTTGAATCCCCTGGAGCCTGCAATGTGCAACTACTGATGCCAGGCATTTCGTGAATACTCTGGGTGCAGTAGATAAGCCAAACGGCAATGCTGAGAATTGATAATGCTCTGATCCTGCAAGAAATCTGAGGTATCTTCTGCAACTGCGTCTGATTGGGACATGCAGGTATGCCTCCTTGAGGTCCAGAGTAACCAGCCAAGACCCCTTGCCCAGCATGGGAAGGAGTTGCTGTAAAGTCAGCATTTTGAATTTTGGCACAATGAGAAAAGTGTTTAGAGTGGACAAATCCAGTACAGGTCTCCATTGCTTTTCTTTTCTTGGAACAAGGAACAGTCTTGAATAGAATCCCTGGCCTTGTTCCTGAGGAGGAACCTTTTCTATTGCTTTTATTTGTAACAGCTTTGAAACTTGTATGAGTGCCTCTGCCCTTTGATTTTGTGGCAGGTTTGGCATGCCTTGTCTCGTTGGTAAGGTATGGAAGTGGAACCTGTAACCTTGGTCTACTATGTCCAGAACCAATTTGTCCTTGGTTAAAATGTGCCAGTTCTTTGAGAATAAGGATAATTTTCCGCCTAGAGGTGCTTCTCTTTGAGCCTTGGTCGGCGGAGTGAAAGTCAAGTCATTGTGATTGTCCCTGTGGTGCAGCTGAACTCCCTGCGCCACTTCTCTGATTTGGAGGTTGCCATTGGCGGCCCCTGTAAGAGCCTCGGTATTGCCCTCTACCTCGAGCACGCCTGTTTTTTCCCCTTTGAAACTTGTCAGTGTCTGGAAAGGACCAATTCTTTGAAGGCCAATTCCTGCTGAATCTAGGTGGCTGAACCTGGAGGAAATCCTTGACTGTCTGTACTGATTTAGCCTTTTCCTCAATAGACTTCAACACATCCTGTGCATTAGCACCAAAAAGCTACTGTTTTTCCAGAAGTGCATCTAGGAGCTTTACTTTAACATGGTCTGTCAGTGGCTGTTCTTTCAGCCAAGCATGTCTACGTATAACGGCCCCTGTCATAGCTGACCTACATGAAGCTTCCAATGCATCATAACCACACTGAAGAAAATGATTGCTAACCTGCTGAGTGTTATGAACCAAATCCTGCAATGCTTTTCTATCTATAGGCTCAGGAGAGGCTAGCTTTTTCTGCAAATCATCCATTAAGTAATCCTGGTACTGAAAAATATGAAAAAGACAGTTAAGTGACTTCATGGCAAGGGTGGAAGAGGTATAAACTTTTTTGCCCCATCTCTCCAGGGACCTTGATTCCCTGTCTGCGGGCAAAGGGTTTTTGGCCGAGGAAGTAGCCACTCCTTTGGGCCCCTGAGAAATAGTTTCTAGATCCACAGAGTGGGCCTTAAAGAGATGTTTGTGAGTTTCAGGAACCCTGTAATACCTGTCTGGCTTGACAGGAGCAGGAGGGAGAGAATCAGGGGAAGCACTGGAGTCTGAGTACACATCATCCAATACATCTAACACTGGGGGCATAGCTAATGGTCTGTGCTGGGGTAACTTGAGGAAGGTACGTAGCCTTTTCCTGGAGTCAGAAAATTCCTGGCCCTGCCACTAAAAATGTTCTCTCATGGAATGGAGAACTTCTCCGAAAGAAATATCCTCTGGAGGAGAGGCAGAAGGAATTGATTCCTCAGCATCAGAGTCCTTGTAGGCCTGGAAGGATTCTTCCTGGGTATCTGAGTGCTCTGAATCCCTAGAGGCTTCATCTGAGGAGAGGGTATCTGGATGTTCTGTCCTAGGCCTTTTATCTGCAGGAGGCTGAGAACCTCTGTCTGGGTGCGACTGAGAACCTCTGATTAGAGAGATTAGATCTGCAGCTAGCTAGGGTCATGATCTGTTTATCAGAAGAAAGGCTCTGGGAAATAGTTTTAGGAGGATGGGCCTTAGCCTGGCTGGCAGCCTTAGCACGTGTGTAGGCCTTGATGGACATGGAGACCGGAGGCCTAGCTGCCCCACGTGCAGGAGTACCTTTATCCACTGGTATGGTGTCAGGTAATTCTAGAGCTTCGGTTTCGGGAGGAAAATCAACAACCGGCACCAGGGTAACCTCCGGACCGAAGTACGCGGTAAAGCGGTGTCGTCTGCCTGAAGCGGTTGAATTACCGCCTCCGAAGACGCCGATGCACTCGCGGTAGGCTTAGGCGTGGTATCGGTGGACGACACGGGTCGAGGATGTCAGTCCCGGTCCTTGCGCTTTTTGGAAATATGTGCTGTCGGTTGTTCCGACGGCATGATATAAGCGTAATTTTCGCCAAAAAAGTCTTTGGCAAATTCTGCCCGGCGCCTGTGTGTGCGCTTATTAAAGCAAGCACAGGCAGCACAGGCCGAGACGTCGTGGTCTGGGCCCAGGCGGGGAAGGCAGTAAGAGTGGAAGTCCTTATGAGGTATTTGTTTACCACAAGACAAACAATTGTTAACCTTTTCAATTTTTTCTGACATCGGCTGAGGCAAGAAAAATGTTCCCCAACGGGGTACTTAGCTTTTTGATGACTTCGGTAACTGAAAACACAGGAGCTGACCGACCGGCACTTGCGAACTGCTTCTGCTTTGGGCACCGCGCGGCAAGAAAGACTGAAGAAGATGGCGTCGGCGGATGCCTTTATACCCCAGCCGCTCTGACGTCGGGGAGTAGGCGACATCGGCCGACGCCGGACCCGGACTTTGGAATCCGGCCGACCGAAGGGCTGCCTGAGGCAGGACAACCCATATGTCAGGACTGCAGTTGCATTCTTGAAGGACATCGGAGCTCTCCTTGGAGTCTGAATCAGAAATCTGTCCCTTCATCCACCTGTCTGGATTCAGAATCTTGAATCTCTTCAAGAAAGGAAGTATTCCTCTCTCTTTCACCAGAAACTACCTTACAAGAAGGATCAATAGCTTGAACTAAACACTGAGCCAGACCCAGTAAACTACTCCAGTCTAAGGAAATTTGAGGAGAAGTAGATGCATGCTGAGTTTTTAGCTTCTTCTTGACAAAAAAAAAAGGGGGGGGGCAGCAAACTCCCCAAGGATGGGCACATCATTCTGACAAAACAGGGACACCTTCCCTAGTCCCTCTCTCAGGACCAACAAGAGTGACTCTCCTTTGCCCACTGAGAGGGCCACAACAGCTGCACATGATGTGGCTACCCCCCCCCCATCCATAGTGGCTATAGGTGCATTCACAGTAAAAAAATGAGTGGTCTAAGGTACAACAAATGGCCACAGCAGAGTCATCCACCTACAGCCGAGGCAAACTGTTAACCTGCTATAGTGGCAAAAGCTGTTTGCTTAACTTTGCCTTTTTGTGGCTGGAAGGACGACTGATAATGGGACCAACAGTCTGTTCCATGGTCAAGTCGAAAATGCTGTCACTTTCACAGGGAAAACAAGCAGTAAATGGCAGTAAAAATAAAAAGTCTTTAAAATATCACCTCCCCCCGACAAACAGAGTAAATACAACTTTAAAACATTATGCCAGCCCCACAAAGCAAAACAATTTGCCCACAGAAAATAATGTGTTTCAGTTACTTTAAACAACGTTTAGACTGACAGGAAAAAAGAACACTTTTGATTAAAAGCACAGTACTGTCTCATGACAGTCTGTTAAACACACAAATTCCTAGCTTTAAAATAAATTTCCTGAAGAATAAAGTGTAAGTAATAAGTAAAATTATTAAATGGAAGGTCCTCTCCCCCTCCAAAGGGAACTTATCTGCCCAGCAAAAGAACAGTACAAGCTGAGAATCTCTTTAGTGGTAGTAAAACTCTGCAGGGCTTGGCATCCAAAATTGTCTTTCAGTCAGCTCCTCCCAAGCTGCCAGCAGTTTGGGTGCGTGAAGGTGCCCTAAAGCTTTGGAAGATGTTGGTTGTTATATCCTTGGTAGGATATAAACCATATAGTTAAGGCTACTGCAACAGTGATCAATATTATGAACATCTGCTTATTGTTAGAAAACGTGGTCCTAAGTTTAGGAAGTGAGACTACCTTAGAATCCTCGGGACATAGGTGGGCACCAGAGACCTCAGCCCAAAAACAAATGACTTCTTCATGATCAAGGACCGAGGAGTAATGGTCTATCCTTTAGTTATACTGATACAAGTATGATTACTGGAACCAGATCAGCAGACAAGCTTGGAAGAATGTAATGTCAATGGACAGTGGAGCAGCCTCCAACTGGACCACTCCAGAAACCACAGTGAAAGTAGACACCAGGCCAGAGGCTGCAAAATTGAATTGTTAAATCCAGCACGTTTGTGGCTAGGGAGAACGCTAGACTGACAGGATGCCAGCGGTCTCCCAGTACTGCTAACTGGCACTTTTCTAAAGCTTCTTCTTTCTGGAAGGGACTTTATAGAAAGATGTGGCCAAAGCCCCGCTGGTCCTAGCCAAGGCTCATGACCACTTCTGACTGCGGTATTCCTGGAGAGACTTTTCACTGTGCTCAACTGTCTTCAGGCTAACTCTTGTCAAATAAGGACAGTTGTCTACTTTTTGCTCAGGCCCCAAACAAACTTTTATTGAAACTATTTACCACAGTCAATGCTATTAACCTTTACTGAACGGGATTCTTACATCTAGTGAGCCATGATGCCCAAAAGCTATACTACGCATGCAACTGAAGTACAAAAATGAAATGTAATGCTTTCCTCGGTGAGGTACTTATCTGCAAAACCTGGAAGCCAGATCGACAAGATAGCCTGATAATGCTTTGGAAATGCACATCTTAACACAAATGAGATAAAAAAGAACTAAAGATGGTAAAGGCAGACGTTCTCTTACAGCACGGACATTCTGAAATCCAGAGAGAGGGAGTCTGCCTGGTATTATGGGGGGGGGGGGGGGGGTGCTAAACTCTAAAATTAAGCCAGTACTTCAGTCTTCTATGGCTGAAGTCCCAAAAGACATTTCTGCAACACTGAAACATATGATGGGCATCATCAAATTCCATCTGAAGATCAAAACTGAACACTGCCAAATAAGCATATCTAACAGCAATCCTTGGATGTTAGAAAGCATCATAAACCTTTGCAATACCTTCCACACGGTGACTGAAGAAATTACACTGTGAGAATAAACAGGACTCCTAGAAGGATGTTATTAGAATGAGTTTCATTAAAAATCTAGCTCCAAGTTCTAAAAAAAACACACAAGGTTTGCTGTATGGTCAGGATGTTGTATAAAGCCCTGCAGAAAAAATTGAAGCAGCAGAACTACCAAGGTTGAATGATAACAAACAGAGCAAATTCTCCTGAAAATGAAATATTCCAAGCCCTGCAGACACTAAGAATTTGTTCCTGCTAATGTACTATGAATATTTAACAGATGAAATCCAAGACCGATTTAAAACGTCCTGATAAAAATTTCATACATGAATATATTAATATGGCTCCCAACACACACACCCACCCAAACAAGGATTCCATTCTACTCCTTTATTTTTCAGACAGGAGTCTGAAGTACATTTGAGTTTAATAATAATTCTGCACTTTGCTCTTCATGTGAAACAATATTACTTAAGTTATACTTTTAATATTTCAGTCCTGTCTTTCACTAGCAAAATGGAAAAAGGCTAGAGCTGGCCTGGCCGCAGTATGACTTTTGTAAAACTACTATCCTTTTTTAAAAGGGCTATAAACACCGACTGGATGAGGATAGCAAGTATATGCGTAGTTACGGGGAGAGGAAGACTTATTCCTACAGAATATCGCATGACGGGAGTACAATTGAGCATTTGCAACATTTGGCAAAACAAACTAGTTTAATTTTCTGCATTTGTTTTGAATCAGATTGTTCTGATTACATTAAATAAGGATTACTATCTGACTAGCATAGTTTAAGAAAGCAAATAATTTCTGCCATCCTCTATCAGCTATTAGAGGGGGAAAATATACTGAAATTTGTAATTTAATAGCAAACTACCACAGTCCTTATAGTGTAAGCTGGCTTGCTTTGCAGTTCTTTACAAAATACTTCACAGCTGTATTGTTACAGATACATAAAAGTACAATGACATAAGCTATGACATCTACACCTTTTAGTTAGATTTTAGAACCTTGATGATGTTATGTTCTAAACAAAACAGCAAGGTGAACAGTGGCGCAAGGCTCACTAAAATGCCGTAGAACCATGAAGTTAAGTGACAAGAGGAGGACATTTTAGAAACCCAAATCATGGGTGCACACTGTAGCTTGCTCAATAGCCAGTAAATTATTCAATATACACAATGTCAAACCCTGACTTACAGCTCTGAGCACAAGCTTACACACGATGCAGAAACACAACAGCAGCACAAATTTGGTTTAAGTCACCCAGAATGCTGAGAAGGCACAGTGACAACCATGCATGGCAGTAAATCCCTAAAGGGACAAAGTGCTTCCTGTAACAGGGGAACGTATTACTGCACACCTTAGTGCGCCACTTTCCCACACCCAGTAATGGGAAACACATGCAAGTATATTTGTATGCATGCATATGGGCTCAGTAGTAAAGTGCCAATCGCCAGGGTCCAGCCTTGACTTCTGGTTACAGTCTGTGTGGAGTTTGCATGATCTTCCTGTATCTACACAGACTTTCACTACACAATCAAATTTTCCCTCATGTTCCAAAAACATGCTGACTGGCAACACAAAACTGCATATACACAGAAACACACATTATATGGAGGGTCCACGGACCATCCCACTAATAGGCAAGCAAAATATCACATGCATGTGTGTATTTATTTTTGTTTTTCAGTCCATATATCTCTAGTTAATCACTGTATATTAAATCAGATCAGACAATAGTACTAGAAGCAGCGAACTTAAACTAGTCAAGTAAAAAAAATAATAAAAAATATATAATTTGAAATATTGTACAGAATTACTAAGTATTCAAACGTAATCCAAGCAAGGAAGGCTGTCCGTTTCCAGTCGAAAATCCTTTATTAAGTACACAAACGACCCAAGTAAAACAAAAATAACAGAATAATACTCACAGCAAGAGGTTCTCTGATGCGATGTTCGGCTAGGGTGCCTTCTGTGTGGAGTCTGCATGTCCTCCCTGTGGTTGCGTGGGTTTCCTCTGGGTGCTCTGGTTTCCTCCCACATCCCAAAGGCATGCAGTAGGTGGACTGGACACTTGGCCCTAGATGTGGACGCTGGGCTGGCAACTTGACACTGTAAAACACCACTGCCATGAGAGGACAGATCCGCTGTGGCGACCCCTAACCGGGAAAAGCCTAAGGAAGAAGTTTCCTCACAAGATTTCTAAATATATATATACATTTTATCAAGCATGGGAGTGGTTTATTGTGCTGTAAAACAAAGTGTTATTGGTACACGTCAAATTCACATCCCTTCCCCCATCAGTGTGACATTTGAGCTGGTCCTGCCCTGCTTAGTAGCTGTCATAATAATATAACCCTTATGTACTTTAAATAAAATTTATAATCATGCGGTACCTCTTATTTAACCAGATTATTAAGTAGATTATTAAGTCTGTGATTTTAATAGTACATGGCTGGAAATATATCTATCTTAGTCCATTTGGCAATCAAAAAATATATATAAATATATACATATACACTTTGGATGTAAAAATCATATTCTATTTTCATAACCTATTATTAACAAAGATCACTTTAGTCCTTCTAGACTTCTTCAGGTCTGTGTACAAGAACCCTAAAAACCATCTATAAAAATATTATTGTGTAATTAGTTAGTACTGTTATTGCACATCATTTTGAATAAAGTGGAAAAAAGAGAACAAGAAAAAAAAAAGAAAAAATAATAAGAAAAAATGTATGATGATGGAAACAAAATATACACTTAAATTAAAACTGATTTAACATGGTATTTAAAACCAACTGGTAGAATAAAATAAAATAAAATTAGTCATGTAAACAATGTGGCAATTAAAACCAACTGGTAGAATAAAATAAAATAAAATTAGTCATGTAAACAATGTGGCAATTAAAACCAACTGGTAGAATAAAATAAAATAAAATAAAATTAGTCATGTAAACAATGTGGTAATTTTCCAAGTTCCAGTACACTTCTAATTGAACAGTAGAAGTTTAGTCTAGGCTTCCTAAAAGAGTTCAGCTTTAATTGCCACACGAGTTCATGTTTCTCCAGAATATTCGGGATGTCTCCTTCAATATCACCCATGTCAATGTGACATGTTTCTCCAGAATATTCGGGATGTCTCCATCAAGATCACCCATGTCAATGCGATCCAGGATCTGGAACTTAAAACCTGTGTCTCTTTTATGAAGAGAAATGTGTTTGGCTAGTGCATTATTTTTACATCCAGAGCGGATTTCTGACAGATGACATGAAATCCTACACTTGCGTTTATTTGTAGTCTTGCCCACATAGAATGCAAGTGTATATTTTGTTTCCATCATCATACATTTTTTCTTATTATTTTTTTCTTTTCTTTTTTTCTTGTTCTCTTTTTTTCCACTTTATTCAAAATGATGTGCAATAATAATACTAATTATACAACTACATTTTTATACATAGTTTTTATAGTTCTTGTACACAGATCGAAGAAGTCTAGAAGGACAAAAGCGATCTTTGTTAACAATAGGTTATGAAAATAGAATATGATTTTTACATGCAAAGTGTATATGTATATATTTATATATATATTTTTGATTGCCAAATGGATGAAGATTGATATATTTCCAGCCATGTAGTATATTGTCTTGGATAAAATCACATACTTAATAATCTGGTTAAATAAGAGGTACCACATTATTATAAATTTTATTTAAAGTACATAAAGATTATATTATTATGACAGCTACTAAGTAAGGCAGGACCTGCTCGAATGTCACACTGATGGGGAAAGGGATGTGAATATAACGTGTACCAATAACACTTTTACAGCACAATAAACCACGCCCTTGCCTGATAAAAAGTATATATATATATATATATATATATATATATATATATATATATATATATATATATATAAATCTTATGCGGAAACTAAAACTGACTGCCTTGCTTGGAATATTTTTGAATACTCAGTAATAACAATATTTCAATTATATATTTTTTATTATTTTTGACTTAAGACGAGTTTAAGTTCGCTACTTCTACTACTACTGTCTGCTCTGATTAATATACAGTGATTAACTAGAGATATATGGACTGAAAATCTTCCACACAGAGAAATTTCTTACACTGTTTTGTTTTTGTACCCATTATACTTGTTTAGTGGGTTGTTTGAGACTTCGAGGATACCACAGAGATTACTTAGGTTCATAGGTTCATACTAGGCTATCTGCCCTAGGGTATTTATAAGCCTAGCCAGAATGTGTTTGGCTTTCGCCACCCATTTTAAATTTATTTTGCTATGCCCTTTTTCGAAGTTAGTATACTGTGCCTCTAACAGTGACACAGAAGTGATACCCGGGGTAAACCTACGATCTCCCATCCACTCATCAAGATTCCTCTTGAAGAGAGTCAATGAGGGACTCTGCCTAACCTGGACTGGGATTTTATTCCAGAGTGAAGGGAGCCTCTGGGTTATGAATCTGTCCCTCCAGCATGTCCTATTTATTTCAGTGCTGAGGTTCAAGTCTCTCGAGCCCGTAGCTCGATGGGATTTGGATTTTCTGAGGTGCAGCATGTCCATTAATTCCGGGTTGGACATGGCTTTATCGTCAGGCACAAATCGCCTCTGAACAGGCGGTATGCCACTGAGTAGAGCTGGAGTTTCTTTAACCGGGCAGCATATGGCATCTGTTTGAGCCCTTTGATCCTCTTGGTGAGGTACTTTTGGGGTCTTTCCAGTTGCTGCAGGTGTCTGGTAAGGTACATCCCAAAGGGGCATTGTACTCAATTATGGGCCTGAAGAGGGATGAGTAAAGAGGCACGATGACCTCCCTGATCTAGATGTGAATCCCTTCATGATTAGGTGGGCTATATAAAATGTTTTTCTAACCACTTTGGCCACGTGGTTGTCAAATGAAAGATTGCTATCAACTTGGGTCCCCAGGTCCCTAATTACTTCTTCTGTACTTAATGGATTACCACCTATGTGGTAATTTGTGGGCACTTTGTTTTTGCCAAAGGGGATGACTATACACTTTTTGGCATTTAGCTTGAGGCCATGGCTCTGGCACCAGTTGTCTGTTTCTATGAGGCCCTTTTGGAGGATGCTTGTGTCGGCTGCAGAGTCGATTATGGCGCCCAGTTTGCAGTCATCTGCGAACTTGGTCAGCCACAGTCCTTCCGTGTTGGCCTGTACCTCAGAGAAATAAATACCGAACAAGAGAGGTCCCAGGACTGAGCCTTGTGGGACACCACTTGTAACTGGTTTGGAGTCTGACATGGTTCCAGCAATTCTAACCATGTGGGTTCTGTCCTTGAGCCAGTTTGCAATCCATCTAGTAACATAGGGGTTTATATTTAAGCTGGTGAGCTTATCTATAATGCCCGAGTGGGGTATTGTATTGAAGGCTTTTGCGAGGTCCAGGTAGGGGGGATAGTTTCCAGGATCCATTGAGGCACCACCCTTTATGGAGAGGGACCACTGTTGCTGTACGCCACTCTTTGGGCACATACCCTGTAGTAAGGCTGAGATTAAACAGTAGTTTTAGGTTTGGGTTTAGCTCTTCTTGGAGTTCATGTAGGACGCAGCCCGGGACACAGTCTGGTCCCATTGATGCTGTGTTTTTTGCTTTGGAGAGGGCGGCTCTTACCTGAGCATCTGAGATGTCAGGGGGGCAGCACTCTGCTGGGATAGATATTTGCCCTTTGGGTGGGGAGGGGGGGAGGTTGCTCTGAACCTGTCAGCTAGGATGTTGGCAATGTCTGTGGGTTCAGTGTATTTTTTGCCATTTTGGACTAATTCTGAGCATATCTGGGAATTACCACCCAAGTTCCTAACATAACTAAAGAAAGCCTTGTGATTATCCTTAGTGTCCCGTGCAATTTTTCTCTCGAAGCTGGCCTTAGACAATTTTATGAGTGCCCGTAGTTTTTTGCTAATACTGATCAGTGATGCCTTCCCTTTTTGGGATTTTGCTCTATCATTTAGTAGCTTCCTCCTTCTATTGTATAGTTTGTTTATGGCTGGGGTCCACCAGACAGGACGTCTGCCTTTGGAGGATTGGGTCTTGGTTTTATTTGGGATCGCATGATCCATGCATTCCTGAAGGTGTTCATAGTATGCGTTTATAAAGGATTCTGCGGTCTGGGCCGTATTTTCCACAGGCCCGGGGGCTTTGAAGGATTCCACCTCGGTTTTGAGGAGTGTTTAATTTGCTTTAGAGAAGTTTTTCACTGTGGTTTTTTGGGCCGGGGTTGGGGTCGGGATGTGAATATCCAGTGAGATTAGTTTATGGTCTGATCTTACCAGTGAGGGATACACTTCTGGTCTGGAGCATAGAGTCCCCATGTTGGTGATGATCAGGTCCAGTATGTTTTCCCCTCTTGTGGGAGTGGTAACAAGTTGTTCCATAGCATTTGAGTTTACAAATTCTAGGAACCATTGGGCTAGGGTGTTGGAGCTAGAGTAATGCTCCCAGTCTATGTTTGGGTAGTTGAAGTCGCCCAATATAATGGTGTTTGGAGAGACCTTCATATTTTCCAGTGTTCTCAGGAAGGCCGAGTGGGGTTCCTGGGTTTGGGAGGGTGGTCTGTAGCAGGCTATAAACTGGAAGGCAGTTTTACCCACTGTTAGTTGTTTATTTTTTTTATTTATTTTTGTTCAATGTACATAAACATATATAAACACACACGTGTGTGTGTGTACATATATATTATATATATATATATATATATATATATATGTATAGACACACACGCGCGCGCACACACACACACACACACACACGTATATGGTTGTATGTCATTTCATCTAAAACTCAAGTTATCTAAACACAACTTATCTAAACCAGTAAAGGTATACACTGTAAAATGCTTTTTTTTTTTTTTTTTTTTTTTTTTTTTTTATCATTGGTAGGAATTTTCTTAAACATGGGTGCCAGATTGCACCACAGGCTTGCACAATTCCAGTGCTTTTTCCCATTCTTCCAATGTAGTGCGACACTGGAGTTGTAATTTTTTTTGTTTTTTTTAGTTTTGCTGATTTGAATTAAGTGAGCTTAGATAAGCTGAGATTGATAAATTGAGTTTTAGATGAAATGGCATATAGCCAGCCAGCCACACACACACTACACACACATATTCAGTTTTATTTATTCAAATGATGTACACCAATGTTGTTTGTCTTTTCGGCTTTTCCCGGTTAGGGGTCGCCACAGCAGAACTCCGGTCCGCTAATGACTTGCAGTAGATTTTTATGGTGCCGAGATGCCAGCCCGACACCCAACCTTCAGCGAAGGCACGCCCATTCACGCATGTCTTTCGGAGGCCACTCAACCGCGGGGAGGACATGCAGACTCCACAAAGAAGGCACTACAGCCGAGAATTGAACAGGAGAACCTCTTGCTGTGAGGCAACAACGCTACAGCTGTACCACCGCGGCTTAAATGATGTACACCGATAAAGAGGCACATATCATTCTAATGCTGTAGCCATTCATAGAAACTCAGGCTCACACAGAGAATGCACAAAAAAATACACATTCAGATTACACAAAGCCATTCCATCTATATAAATCAAATGCACAGAAACAGAGTCAGCCTTAAGTGAAATGGCACCCTAGGTACAGGGCTGTATTGGTGCCCCCCCCCCCCAAACCCATTGCTCTCCATATTCCTTCAGTCTTCACTCTTTCTTTTAACACACCCTAACTGAGCCAGACTGCATTTTAATAACTGTGGAGGGAATAGCTTAATGATCTGGGGGTTGCTAGCCCCCCCCCCCAAAAAAAAAGCTATTTGGGTTTTAGATGCTCTGAGGTCCATTTTAGAGGTCTTTTCCAGCCTTCTGATCCAATGAAGGCTTAAACAAAACTCATGACTAAGGAAAGGAATTCAGCCTTATTCTTTTACCTAGCTTTCTTTTCTGCATTCTTTCAACACCAGCTAATTGGCCAAAGTTCACTTTAATAACTGGGCAGTAAATAATCAAATTGAACCTTGGAGTTATATATGCTTGGAAGTGTATCTAAAAGTTTTTTTTTAACCTTTTGGTCCATTGATGGCCACAACAAAAAAAAAAAACATGAGCAAGGAAGGAAATTCAGGTCTTATTTTTTTTTTCTTTCAAGGAAAACAGCAGTTCATAATAAACTGAGAAGACAAATGTTTTTGAGGAGAGACAGATAAATCATATCTAGGGACAGTGTCTACCTTCCTACTCCCCCTAAATAAAAGAAAAGATAGTAGCATTACATTTATCGCCCTGGTGCTAGCTTAGGGTGACGACACAGATGTCCACAGTAATACATTTCATATACACGATGCCTCCTCAACCCTACCTCTTATGCCACCTTTTATGTACAACTCTAATGTCAAATTGAGGTAAAACTGAAAGAATGAATAATAGAACACAGCAACACATTTCAATCTGTTGCTGTCAGACATATATAAACAGCAGGTCTCCTTACCTCTACCCTCAAAAGATACCCACCTGCATACGCATGTATCAGTAAAGTGAAAAAAAAATAAAGATCACAGTAATGTATTCCAGTTTATTGCCTTAAACAGTACACTGCCCCTATGCGCCTCGTGTGCACACATCTGACATTTGATTGTGAGGAAAAGTAAAGTAGTAGTAACCACATCACTCCCTGTCCCCCCACCAACATACACGCAGACTACAGTGACCTTATATGCACACCTCTGACCAAAGCCGCTTTTAGACTCTGTGAGGTTCAGAGCAGTGGCCACCAATAAAACTGTGGCAAAAGCATGTGGTGTGGAGTGCAGTCTCCAGAAGCTCTGATGGGCTGGCTGTTCTATCATAAAGTTTTACTCCTTATTCTTGAAAAATAGCTAACTTTTTTTACTGCTACCCAGAAAAGTTTTGTATGTGCTTAACAATACTGTGTGCGTGTCCACAGATAAATATCTGTGGCATTTTTCCAAACACACAGATAATGTCACTGTTCTTGATAGGCAAGTCTAGCACAAGATGCACTGATTGTTTAAACGAAGCACACATTTAAAGACATTGTTCCTCACAAGCCAGGTATGTGCATCACAAGATGCAAACGTGCGCGCACAAACATGTTACACACTCACCCTACATTCAAACTGGATCATCTACGTCATATCTTTGGGGTATTGGAAGAAAACAGAACACATAAATAAACCTACACTGATACATGTAAGGCATGTAGGCTCATTACATATAAAAAGCCATAGTCAAGAGCTTAGGGCTGTAGATGCTCCAAGGTGAATTTTAAAGCTTTTTACCCAACCTTCTGACCAAATAATAGTCTAACAAAAATCATGGCTAAGGAAGACATCTGTAGTCACTCTTGTCTTTTCCTGCATCCTTTCAACAAACCCTAACAGATAAAGACTACACTACAATAACTGTGAAGTAAACAACTGAAATAAACCGGGGATCTCGGGGCTAGTAGCTCCCGGAAGCCACTGTATTCTAGATGCTCTGAAGTGAATTTTAGAGCTCCCCCAGCCTTTTCACCAAATGTTAGACTGAACAAAAATCATGACTATGGAAAGAAATTCAGTCTTATTGTTTTCTTTTAGCTGACAAACCAGTATTTTCAAATAAAATACGACAAATTCTTCTGAGGATAATCATATCTGAGAATAATCATATCTGAGAATACGGTCTCCAAATCCATGCCCCCCCCCCCTAAAATAAGAAAAAGATAATCATCTTCTCTATCTCCCTCTGGTGCTAGTTTGGGAAGAAAGTGAGGGAATAATTGGCCACAGTCATATTTCAAGTCAGTGCTGTCATACATATATCCAGCACACCTTGCCACCCTATCCCCAAAAAGAAGACACCTATACATATATCCAATGTCAGAAAGGGATTACAGTGAAAGAGCACATGGCTACACTAATGCATTTATACTTGTTGATGACAGATGTACATATACAGTACACATGCAGGATACTTGATTATAAATAAAGTGGAAAAAATTATGATCCCATTAATGTATTCCAAACTATTGTTCACAGAGAATGCACTGGCCCTAGTCAAGCTATTGCAAACTTCTGCACAAAACTCTGAACTTTGAGTGCAAAGAAAGTTAAAGGAATAACCGCACCATTCCCAACCCTCATACAAACTACATCAACCCAGGAACATATCCCAGGACTGAGCAAAGAAAAAAACGAATAACCACACTGTTAATAGCCCACACACAAGTAATAATATGGCCCTTAAGTGTACTGGAGCAGGGCCAGCTTTAGACTTGAGTATACCCAGGTCACAGATTCTGGATGGACCCTTTATACTAAGCCTGTATCAAGGCATGCTTTTAGAGAAGTGTGGGGGGCACCAGGCCCCCAGAACCTCTGAGAATCCAGGTGGTGTGGTACATTTTGTGCCTTATTTTGGAAGATAACTATTTGTTAACAGTTCTTTATATTTTTATTGTTACTCAGAAGAATAATGTGCGTGTCCCCAATAGTGTGCATGTGTGTGTGTGTGTGTGTGTGTGTGTGTGTGTGTGTGTGTGTGTGTGTCCACTGATAAAATTGGCAATTATATTTGTTCACATATTTACACACATACTAAATACCACCTTTGGCAAGCAAGGCCTTTTTTCACACAAGCACACTCATGGCCCCTAACAAGCCTGGTCTATCATGTGATGCACTGATGATTTTTTTTCACACAAGCATACATACAAACCCTAACAAGCCAGGTCTGATACAAGATGCATGGGTACACACACACACACACACACACACACACACACACACAGACACAGACACAGACACAGACACACAGACACACACACAATTAAACCCACACTACACCCACATACCCTATGGACAATTTTGAATTGCCAGTCAAGCTGTAACATATCTTTGGGATGGGAGGGTAAACCTGAAGAAAATGCAGACAAACACAGAGATGGCATAGAATTCACCTCAGATGAGCACTAGACTTGAGAACCTCATCAAGAAGATAAAATTATTCACTGTGCTAAACCATACAGCTACCTACATGCAAACTGAAGGAATATCAATTCATCTGCAGCAGGTCTTCGCATATTAAAAGAAACTCAAGCACCTAGATAAAACCCACTCAGAGGACATGCAGACTTCACAAATAATGAACAGACAAGAGCTTAACCATACAACCAAACACTAACACAGAAGTGCTACTCATGGCACCATGCTACGTAGCAGATGCTTTAGTACACATTCTGCTCAAACCCCAAAAAGACCTCCACGGAAAGTCAATTACTGTATACATCTGAAGTTTGATTTGTACAGAAAATGGGAGACATTAATGTCAACTTGTCACTCAGATACACTGCAACATCCCCACACATGCATACATACACCAATGAGTTTTGCACAGATTTCAGCAAAATATAATACACTGTGTGACACTGTTCCTGCCAAGGCAGGTCAGTAACTGTAAAACTGTAAGCAGACTGCAACATTCACTGACAGAGTGCCCCCATACCCAGCAACTTATTGCCACTTTTTAACAGTCTCCTTCAGATGTCAGACTATAATTACAATAATAACAGCAATGAGAATGATGATAGTAACAACATTAACAGTCCCAGCATAAATATAAACAAGACTTACGGACAAAGTCAAAAGCAATGGAGGACAAAGACCTAGAACTAGGGAAGATTTTAAATATGTACTTAACGCATTGCAAGAAAAGACGGTTTGCATTAGAATGACTTTTCTGAGTGATATGAAGTTTGAAACTCAAATATCTGTCATTTAGTGACTGCAGCTTCACCTCACAAAGAATGGAGGAGAAAATGCAGTTCCTTTTATACAGTCTCACCGCATGGATATCATGTCTGGCAGTGCCACCCTATGTTCATAATATTGGCTTGACCACTCCACCCTCTCTTTGAAAGCTCATTTCTCTATCGCCATTTGAGAGTCCATAACAAACCTTTCAGTTAATAACAGGGTATTCACTACAAAATGCACACAAGACTGCAATTCTAACCTCAGTACTTCAAGTACAGCACAGCTATTAACATAACTCCAAAGCTTTAGCCACCTGAAAGCAATGCGTTATACATACACAGCATGTTAGAAGTGAAAAATATTATTTTTTGTGTGATACATATGAGTTTTATTTTTGATATAACAACTTGGTACAAATACGTTCCAGATATTAGTCTTATTTGGCCTTTTGTGCAGAGGTTAACCCCCCCCAAACAAACAAATGACAAATCCAGTGCCAGACTACCAAGAAAGCCATCTGAAACACTGGATTTACTAGCATTATATAAGAAGCCATACATCAGTTACCTGAATGTGGTTTACAATAACAGACTCAGGAATTCTATTAAGATGACTGGGAATGAAACAATCAGGACTTCTATTAAGATGACTGGGAATGAAACAAACACATTCTGTCCCAATAGAATGTACACCTTCTATGAGAGTACACTACCTCTGAATATGAAAGGACCAAGTAAATATAATGGGCATGTCACTCTTTGGCAGACTGTCCCCCCAACAAACCATATAATCATTCAGAAATGATTCGGTAACTGACATTTGCTTTCGTATATCATCTGTAAAGAACAATACCACTTTCTGATTACAGGGGCATAACTACAGCCTGCTACTGTTATTCACAAAGTGACAACACCAGCAAGGAATATAACTTTTATTCAGAAACGATCATGTTAAACCCTGCACTTTTAGGTATGGCATGCCTTCTCACTCACACACCCTAAAAAGGGGTTTCTCCTGTGTGCACCTCAGAGAATTCCAAGGCAACTGAAAGAATCTAATTTCATGCCAGCCTACTTACAGCAGCTCTCAACCTCTTAACAGAAGATTCACGAACAAAACAGAAAATAATTGGAACAAAGCCCTCAAATCAGGGACTTTTCTGAATATCACATTTGAAATTTTGTTATACCTGCAGCCCTCAATGACTTTACAAAATTCATTCACATCAGGGACATTATGCAAAATCGTACTTAACCATACAAATGCAGCAACTCACAATCCCATCCTGTCTTCTCTCTACTGACTCCAAAGTTAGAACTCACTGCCAATTTTGCTTCTCAATCAAATCGAACTCAGCAGTTCAAGACAGTCACTGCTTTCTCCTGCTTCTTCTCAAACATCTTCTATTTTTGTTGTAGCCTGGCTGTGAACTCCACAAAAAAAATATGTCCGATTGCTAGGACTGACGTATCACAAAATGTAAAGTTGAGACTCCTATCTGCTTGTGACTCATTGTAAGGGGGTGCTGACCATCACAATTGCCTTTTTTTCTGCTACTCCTCTCTACCAGTCCACAATTTAAATTTCTGTGCCTTCTTGTGGGGGCAAGGTCACCCCATAAACAGCGTGCCATTACTGCCATGCTTCCTGTGTTGTCCCACATACTATATAACAAATTGTTAATTGTGATCCGTTGGGTTGATCATGGGTGGTACCCAGCTGGAAGCGCAGAAGTTATGACACTTTCCATATATGGCATAGCTGCCACTGCAACATTTTTTTTTCCTTTTCATTTTTTTTCCTGGGGGACAAAAAATATAAAATAAAGCAGTACTTTTTTAAGCCGTCAGAAAAGCACTCCTAGTCAAATGGCACCTAGTCTGCCGATTTCATCTATGCTGAAGACCAGTTATGTGCAGAAATGACAATAACAAAATTAGTGCAAACAAGCAAGTTCAACTAAAAGAATAAAACAAAAAAGTAAAAGAAATACACAACTACAACCAGTCAGAAAACCATAATTACCAGCAAAATGGATACGAGTCTATCCAATATAAATAGAAGTCAATTACCTAAAAAACAGAACCATACTACCACCATATTTTCAACATAATCCTTACTACAGTTACTGAACTAATACACAAAATTTACTCCATGTTCTGAGGTAGAATGTAATACTTTTTATACCATGAAAGATTGATGAGGGATGAAGCTCTGACTACAACTCAGAAGAGCCATGTTCGATTAGTGTCAGAGGTGTTTCAGGGACTGGGTAGGGGTGGTTGAGCTTGTGCGGCTTATGCTAGCTCAGTCATCCTTGCTGAGGAAAGGCTCCTAGGCCAGGGACACTGCTGATAGCTACTGCATTCTGAAGGGATTTCCATACTTTGTTGGGGAATAGGTGCGCAGAAGAATGTTAAACCTTTTCCCCAACGGCAAGGAATCTGAAGCAACTTAGGGGTAGGCTGCTACAAGGTGCAGCAAGCTAACCCACTCATAGGTTCATAGGTAGGTACTAGGCTATCGGCCCAAGGGCCTACGTAAGCCTAGCCAGCAAGGTACCATAGCTTACGCCACCCAAGAAAGTTATTTTCCTGTGCCACTGTCCAGCAGAGACATAGAAGTGATCCCCGGGGTGTATTTCCTGTTTCCCATCCACTCATCAAGATTTTTCTTGAAGAGTGCTAATGAAGAACTTTGCTGGACATAGATGGGTAGCTTGTTCCAGAGTATAGGAAGTCTCTGGGACAGGACTCTATCCCTCCAGCATGTCCTGTTTATTGTGGTGACAAGGTTTAGGTCTCTAAAGCATGTAACTTGGAGGGATTGGGATTTCTTTAGGTGTAGCATGGTCCAACAGCTCTTGGTTTGATATAGCTTTATATGTTAGGCAGAGATCACCTCAGAGTAAGTGATATGCTACGGAGTAAAGCTGGAGTTTTTTGAGGCAGTCAGTGTAGGGCATTTGTTTGAGGACAGTAATCCTCTTTGTGAGGTACTTCTGTGGCCTTTCCAGCTGCTGCAGATGTCTTGTGAGGTACATTCCAAAAGGGGCGTTGTACACTATAATGGGTCTAATGAGTGGGGAGTAGGAGGGGAACAATGACCTCTTTTTTCCTGGATAAGAACCCTTTTATGATGAGGTGTGCCACGCAGAAGGACTTCCTGACTACTGTGTCGCTATGACTATCAAAGGAGAGACTACTGTTCACCTGGGTCCCAAGGTCTCTTATCACGCATTCGGTGTTAAGTAGATTGCTGCCTATGTGGTAGTTCATGGGTACAGAGTTTTTATCAAAGGGGATGACACTGCACTTTTTGGCACTGAGCTTGAGGCCATGGCTCTGACTCCAGGAATCTGTCTCAGTGAGGCCCTTCTGTAGGATGTGCAAATCATTTGGGGACTTGACTATGGCTCCTTGCTTGCAGTCATCTGCAAACTTAGTCAGCCAGAGGCCTTCTGTGTTAGCCTGTACTTCAGAGAAGTAGATACCAAACAGGAGAGGTCCCAGGACGGAACCCTGCGGCACTCCGCTTGTCACTGCCTTGAGGTCAGATTTGGAGTCTGCAACTTTTACAGTGTACGTGGTATGTCACTCTTGCCACACTGGAAATGAATGGGCCAACAGGGCTTTCTGTGCAAGAATGAATATGCTGTAGTGATTTTGTGTAGCCCAGGAAAGGCCTGCTCTCACCCCAATAGATCGATTGGGGCCAAATGGGTTTAAGCAGTGGAGCCATCAGGTAAGGTCCCTTAAAGGCGGGGGGGGGGGGGGGCAAATTACTTCTGAACTAGAGAACAGAATTACCACATCATACAATCTATTCATAGAAATCCAGATAACCTATGTGAGGCCCTACTAAATGGGCAACTCACCCTTTACAGCATCTGAGTGAAATCAGTGGGAAACAGTAATCAAAACAAAATCTTACTCATTTCCTACACTTACAGTACAAGATATTTCATGTACCACACAGAGAGACATACATGCACAAATGCACACTCCATATCACATGTATAAAGATATAAGGGTTTTTCATGTTTCCCATCACCTCTCCAATCCCTATAATCAGCACTCTAACAGTATTAAGTGTGCACTTCCATGCCTCCATAATTCACATATAAAACAATCAATCCCTAGAACTTAATCATCCCCAACTTTGCCTGTGTAAGCACTAATTCAACAGCCCACTCTTCTTGAACATAAAATACAACCATTTCCTCGAATAGGTACATCCATGTCACCTTCCAAATGGAGTTTTAGGAATAAAATGATGCAGCCTGATATTCTGGCAGCTTGCCAGTCTTCTCGTAGAGATACTAACTGGGACAGCTCTCATACAGCTTTATACCATCTCCACAGCCAGCTGCTAGCTGAAGTCAGAGGGGCCATGCATTCAACTATTAGCCAATACCTAATCGTAGATAGTGGAAGCATATGACAATAATCCACCATCATTTTTCCAATTGTCACACAGGATCAATATATACTGAAGAGAGACAGGCCATCACAGTAGAAGTGAGGTGCTGTGCATATCAAAACTATTGGGAGAAACCGGATGGAATACTAGAATATGCAATTAATGTTGGAAGGAAGTCATCCAAACAAACCATAATGCAAAGTTACGACACAGATTAGATGGTCTGCCTTTGTGTCATTGCATACAAACCTTACCCAAGTCAAGATGCCTTTTGAGCACTGTTACACGAGAGCAAGCATGAATTTATCCCACTGAGCTGCACATCTGGAATGCATCTTTTTTAAGTTATATTTATAAACCCAGTATACATCAAAAAGCATACTAGCACTGTGGCAAATCAAATTACATATATTCCAAGAGTAGCAGCATTCAGATCAGCACATATCTTGATGCACAAGTGTGTTCTGATCTTATAATTTTAACAATGTACTGCTTAGCTGTTTTCAGAACTTATGAAATTCTTGCCTGCCCTGTGGCATTAAGGGATGGAACCCGAAGTATGCCCTATATACCCAGAGCTCGATTATTGGCTAAGCCACTGGAGGAGCTATCTGGGAAGGATAAGAGTGAGTGCTTGATATGAACTTCCTAATCAGTGGGGATGGGTGGAAGGGGGCTGCTGCAGGAGCACCACCTGAAGGAGGGCAGCAAATAGGTGCACAAGACACAAAAGGGTGGGACATGGGTTATCTGCCAAACACTGCATCACAGAATTGTGCCACAGGGACTATGGGCCAAAAAGTACATCACAAAATTATGCACCATGCCTCACATCTGATACAGATGGCACAAGGGAGAAAGGCACATATAAATGTCTCCTAGCCTCTGCTGGAAGGTGGCCTTGATCCTGGCTCTTAAATGAAGAAGGGACAAATGGACAGAGAGAAGAACTGATAGGGTGGTTGAGAGGGGAAAAGTAGGGACCAAAAATAGATGAAAAAAAACATGAAAATTCATAAAAAAATACAATGAGACATAAGGGGTGCCACTGGTCCTGTGAAGGGTTATGGGCTCCATTAACGTTGGGTCTTTGAAAACGCAGAATCCTGGGCACAAATCTCCATGCAGGAGTCTATAAAAGATAGACTATAAGGAGAGGGCATCTAGCCTATCTTGGTAGCCAAAGGATTTTAGCACAATAATCTTTTTGTCAGAAACATTTGGGGCCTTTCTAGCTGCATAATATGCCTGGCTAGTTACATGCCAAAAGAGGCACTGTACTCGATTATGGAAGAAAAATAATATCCTTTGACCTAAATGAGATACGCTTCGATAGGAGCTGTACTAGATTGAAGGACTGCAACACGATAGTCAAAGGTGAGGGAAACAATCCAGGTACCAAGATCACTAACTACCATGTCCATACAGAGTGGGTTACTGGTTGTAGATGAAGGGTGCTTCCCCCCAAAGGTCATATTGGTACACGTTTTATGAATTTGGTCTGAGCCCTTTTTCTGTACACCACTAGTTTGAAACGACTAGTTCTTGTTGGAGATCTTTTGTAGAAATATGGGAATGGAAGAAGACACCCAGCTTGCAGTCATTGGTGAATCTGGTTAGCAAGAAGTCAGGGTTTGTGGTATGGTGGTCAGAAAAGTATATACAAAACAGACAGGTCCCAGTAATGAGTCCTGCCAATACTTCACTGGTCACATTCTGAAGGTAGCACCTGCCAGCTTAGGTATCTGTAAGTTCTAGCCTTCAGACAGTTTGCAATCAATCTTATAAGGCTAATCTACCACAAGATTTAAGCTTGTTTGCAACACTACCATGGGATACATCAAAGTCCTTGGACAGATCCAAATATGCTGCGTAGACTGAGTGGCCACAGTCTGTACCATTCCAAAAGAAATTTACCAAGTTGAGTAGACATGATCCTCCCTTGACAACATTAAACTGTTGTGGGTGCAGCATATTTGTAATATCAGATATGGCACATTCCATGGCTGATGTGTCTAATTCCCGCTGTTTGTGGTATGCCCCCTTTGTGCAGCAGCATTTCACCCGACTTCCAAACCTCAAGGACATACACAGTCACTATGTTTAAGTTAAACAAGTCCAGAAGAGGTCCAGTGAAGGCATGACTGGTACTAGTACGCATGCAGGCACATTTCCTGGTTCCAAGGAAGAAATGTTTTTAGTTTTACAGAATACAGCCAGGCCATGCCCCCCAATAATTTCAGGGGATGAGTGGGACTCCAGTTTTTGTGAAAATTCAATGACTGTTTCCAGATGAAAATTAGCACTAATCTAAGTATGTTCTTTAGGGACACTGTGGGTAATATTATTTTGGATGAGTTCCATAAATTGCAAGGTGTCTGTTCTCAGCTCCCAAATGTAAATAAAGATTGATTTGTAGTCATCTTTACCTTGTGATGCTAGTTCCAGTTCATATTTAGCTTTGTTCTTTCCTGTGATTAATTACAGCTCCATAGTGATATTTTTGATTTTCATCTTTAATGTTGGTGGATTTGTTATACCTAATCCACACACTGAGCAGTACTGCAGGAAGAGGTCCAATACTCAGACAACTGAGGCAGCACAGCAACGCATATGACATGCCTGCTAATCCATCAAAGTACGTGCTGCAGAGCTCCTAGAAGCACTGACCTGCGACTTACTTGGGTCTCTTATCAGTGCGCTTCTTTACACCTTAATCCCACCTGAGCAGACTAAGTCATCAGCCAGCACTGCAAGAAACAATGGGCTACTGCTACCTTAACAGATTGCAAAAAATTAATACTCTGTTTTAAAAACTTTCAAATAAGTCAACAGAAGTGCACAAGGAACTTAACAGAATGAAGCAGGGAAAATGTGAGAAACAGGAGTAGACAGTTCAGTTTTGGCATACACACAGGTCATGTTTCTATGGATGTTAAACAACAAAAGTCTTACAGACAAGTTCTTCAGCTAAAAAAAATGCTTTCATGCTGAAACAATTTGCACGCTTTCCTGTCTGCAAGCTTTTATTAAAATAATATTGATGCATACGCAACTCTCCATATTTACTCTTAAATAAAGTCCACCACTGATCGATTCCCTGCTCCCACCTGCCCTGTCAATGCAGAGTCAATGTTTCACACTAGAGTCTTCCCATATCTGCCCATTCTGGAGTCATAAAATAGCAAACTGTGTCAAATTTCAAGCAGGACATCAATTTTCAGTACCTAAGTACAAAATGAAACAACTTCATAGTGCATTTCAATAATAGATTCCCTTTTCAAGGATTTCAACAAGTATTTCAGCTCAGGGACTGACCTGTCTTTCTTTTTTAATATTCACCCTCCTGCAGACATTTCAACACATCATCAAAAGCGCCTCAAGTACTGAGCTAGATAATAACACTGAAGAATTTAGTTCCAGAAAATAATTTCACAGTTTCTTTAACAAAATCATCTTCCAATGCAGGAAATAAAATGCATTTGCTCCCTATTGGAAGTGAAAATTCTGCAACTCCAAGTCCTGTAACTGTCAAAATAAATAAATAAGCTGCAACCTGATAGCCAAGTGCTGCAAATGCTGAATATCACTACACACTGTAAAGACATTCCTGCCTCCACACCCCAGCTACTAGCACAAATTAAAACACAGACTGCTTTACTTTGAAGAAAGAGAAATAATCTGAAGTACTAAAACTTCATGCACATGCATGAATACACATACGGACAAACACATTTAATATACATGTACAGACATGCAGTTACAGTTTGTCAACGACTCAGGTCGACAGTCATAGTGTGTGCTTCACAGACAAGTTTTCACACAATCTCTGTAGCTTTATGACATGTCAAAGTTACCTATACTTTGATAAAGGTTATATACACATGTTAAGCCTTTGAGGACGCAACCCACCCACCCCTTACTTGAAATGAGAGTCTTGGTACTATGAGGACTCAGATTACTATCACAGAAGTAACAGGCAATCACCAGTGTATAAGCAAGCCAACAATCACACAAAAATACCAAAAAGCAACCAATTCAGCATGAACTTAATCTAAGAAACAAAGGACACATTAGCAGTGTCAAAATTGTTTCATTTCTTCTTTGCAGTGTCACATGATCATATCTACACTAAGGGACAAAATGTGCAGTTTATTTCTGCAACATGAAAGACTTACTCATTCATTCTCCAGTACCTGCTTTATCATATTAAGGGTCACGGATCACAGCCTATTCCCAGCAAGCAGTGGGTGCAAAGCAGAGAACAAATCATGGCTAAGATGCCAGCCCACTGCAAGATGCAGATACACACACATACACACACAGACACACGCAACAATCTACAGAATCTCAAACGATTAAAATACGTGAAAGGAGTAAACATGAAAATATCACACATAATAATATGACACAGGAAGGATTACTGTTGTCCCAGTGACAATTTTTTGTCACACAAAGTCAATGGCAGATGTACTGACAAGAATGTGTCATTAGATAAAGCATTTCTTGACTGAATACAGACCCATCATTGTAAAATCCTTGATACCACTTTCAGTGACAGTAGAATTTTCACTTTTGTCTACTGTTGTACAACTCTGCAGTAAATATATACAAGTCCAGCAGGTGTGCGCAGTTTCAGTGGATCAGTTCTGCAAAACTGGCATTCACTGAAAGTGTGAAAATCCATCAACATAAATCTTTTATTCCTTTACAAAATAAGCGTTTAAGAGCCTTTACACAGAGATGTGTATAGCTATGTGTGCGGGTGTATGTGTGTATAAATGCATACACACACACACACATATATATATATATATATATATATATATATATATATATATATATATATTTGTTATGGTCCATAAGATTGAAAGAGCGAAATTTTGAAACTTCAAAATTTAAATATAAATAAATAAATAAAAACAAAAACATCTTTTTTTTTTTACATTTGTGCAGGGGGCTGTGCCCCCCCCCCCCCCGCCCCTGTTAATTAAATATACCAACACCGAGATCGCACTAAAGAGAGGAAAACGGTAAATATACAGTTCCGCGCTGTACTGCAATCTCCATTTAAACATTCAAAGTCTCAAAACTTTGATCTAATTGTCTGTACCATAAGAAATTTGATGTTTTGAAAGTTCAAAATTTGGAAGTAGACCCATTTATACATACACAAATACATGCACACACGCGCGCACACACACACACACACACACATATACATATATATATATATATATATATATATATATATATATATATATATATATATATATATATATATACACACACACACACACACACACATACATACACACACGCATATATATATATATATATATATATATATATATATATATATATATATATATATATATATTTTTTTTTTGAATTGTATAAAATCAAGGAGAAATATAAATACATACAGACTAGGATGATCTACTGTAAGCTCTGCAGCCACAGGACAGTGAAAATAACATAAGCCTTCACAGAAAAGAGAGAGTTGAGAATCAGAACCATAGAATGGTAAAGAAACAGCTGACTTTGGTCCTATGCATACACTGTTTTATGATGCATATGGTTATACCAGCTCTCATTTACCTAAATGGCCAGTGGTCACAGCCTGTAAAAGCATGCCACAGTTCTCAAATACAACTTGCTGATAAATGGAGCAGCAGATTAATGACAGGTTACTATTAAAGCAGTTTGGACTGTTAAAAAATGTATTACTTTCTCATTCAGTTTAACAGTTTATTTAGTGTGACTCAGAATACTATCAAATGCAAAGAAGAAATTTGGTTTAAAAAACAAAAATCTGTAGTAACAACATATGTAAGGTCGAAATGCACTACAAACTACATGGAGATGTAGCAAATGCAGAATCACAACTTTAAGAAGACACACACACGTAGGAAGGGTTAATAGACCAGATTCAGTAAAATGCTCCTTTTTTACTAGATGCCTGAATAAAATGTTAGTCTCTCTCCCTACATATTTTCTCTCTCTCTCACTGTTTCCTTGAAAGTAAGCTCCACTGAAGCCAGCAGAAGAAAATTAGTTCCATTAGTTTGTTCAGTTTCACAAAATATTAAATTGAAGTTCAGGCCCTTGACAAATCAGTACAATGCCTTAAAGTTTAATAACACTGTCAGTTTCTCCAAATCCGAAAGACTTCCATTAATCACCATAAACACTGCATCCCAACCATCAGACTACATTCTGGGATTCTGCACTTTGTCTATAAAGACCTTGTAGATCAAAGTCATTTTTCTGAAATTGTATTTCAGAAGAAGCTGCACTCCCCACTTGTTATGTACTAGCATGACATCACTAGAATTCACTTAATTTGAAATGCCAATCATCCGTGTGACAGACCTGCTGTCTTTTAGCTTTTATTACTACCTCCATCTTACTTCTACTAGAACATTCTGCCTGATGTACTGCCCCCTCCCCTCCCATATCAGAAGAACAATTCCTCCTGAAACTGCCAGAAGATTAAGACTTACACTGCATTCACAATACATAACGTGAGCCCCGAACTACACTTGGCATTCCACTCATACCCTGGGCCCATTCAATACAACGTGCCCATTTTCAGAATATCAAAGGGTGTCACTTAGAAGCAAAGAAGGAAACTGCCATTCCAATTCCAAAATGTCATAATAATTGTGGGTGACCTCACAGTAAGATCCTTTGGTTTTCCTACAAAATCATACATTGTGGAAATCCCTCTGTTTAAAACAAAAAAACAAGAACTACTTTTTGTTGCTAGTCTTTCAATTGCCTTACTATTTTCTTTCTTTTTTTTTTTTTGTGAATTTGTCGACCTGGGCTGTGCTTGTCAATCGTCTATTGTGATCAGTACGACCCTGTTAAGCACAGTTAAATAAATGAATAGTTTTCTTTGCTACATGGCTGCAAGAGTCATCTTTTCAACATCCCATTCTATAAATGCTAAATCAAAAATGGAATACATCAGATGCACATGACTTGGTAGTAACGTCTATCTTTAGGACATCTACTTGCAATTATATTTTTACTCAACTGTTCTCCAAAATGATAAAACTACTTCCCATGAAATAGTCAGAGAGGAAAACATCTGCTTCAGCTTAGTCCTTGTGTTTACAGTGGCAGCTTTAACTGGATAAAAATGCCCCCCACCCTGACACCTACACTCAGTTATGAAAATACAGTGGTGGTTGCTGGTAATTAATCAAACATTACATTGCCTTACTAAGTTTATCCCATATGCAGCCAGTGTAAAACATTGCATTTACTTTTAACTAGCTTTTGAAACCATCTTTCTGGCAGTGCAGAGTTTTTCATTGTAAACCATAGCTCTAGCGTACTTTGTTAATACAGCGGCTTCAATATAAATTTTAAAAATGAGTAATGTGGCAGCTCTCATATGCTAATACAGAGCTTACTGATAATAAGATTACAGCAAGTGCACACTGGAAGAGCCAAAACCTACAGGGGATAAGACGAACAGTGATAACAAGTACCTATATCCTCTCAGCTGTAGCACAGCAGCCATCTGTTGATACAGACTCAAAGTAAATTTACAGGGCCTGAAAAGCATTCTTCTTTTAATATACTCCCCGCCAAGTTTAATGACTTGAGCTAGATTACTCACGCTGAATGATATGAATGGAAAAACAAGTTCAGCGAGAGAAAACAATGGGAGTCCTTGTAGTAGTGAACAGAGTCTGATGGGGTGTGCTCCCTACCCAGGAGCATCATCAACTTAAAAGTGAAAAAACAACGGGAAAATAAATAGTAAAAGCCAATCTGCAGTACTCCCATTACAAAATGACCTTGTCGATTCTTGACTTAATTCTGCAGAGCAGTGCCATTGACAGGCCTTTACCCTTTCTCATTAATGACGATTTTCACCTTTTTCCAGGATAGCCTTCTGAATACTTATTGTTGAGGCACGATCCCAATGCTTCCAGAGCTGCACGGCTGCAGAAATTCTAGGAAAACAAAAACAGTGACATAAAGCAAAATAAAAATAAAAACACCTTTACATCCTTTTCCAATACCCATACAGTCAAGATTGAGGAATTAACCAGTCACATACAAGTCAGATTCCTTTATAAAGATGTTTTAGTTTCCTATGACTCGCTACACAAACCCTTCTACTCCAATGCACAAATATAAAATGTTGCTACCTACAGCCCTTCTTACAAAACAGTATCTATGCTAACCACCACACATTTTATTAACTCAGGCATTGCCTATTTTGCTGTGCTGTTAAAGCTAGCAAGTGTCAAAAAGCCACACAGGCTATCTGAAGCACCAGAAACTGTTAAGTGACCAATTTTCATCAGTGTTTTTTTTTTTTTTTTTTTTTTTTTTGGCATCTTAAGACTCTGGATATGTGCATCTTTATAGTGATTCCAAAGATCTGAACATAGTTACAACCTTAAAACACTCCTGACAATCTAATATTCGGATAAGACAATATAGCAAATACAAAACATCAAAGCAGACAAAAAAAAATGGGTAACATTACAGTTAAGTGGCACAGCAGCTGCTAGAGTGTCCTACATGTTAGGATGCTAAAACATGAGCTTGACTGATAAAATAGGAGTTTGATTCCCATCACTTCCTACTGAGCGCAAGTCCATACCAACTTATAAATCTTAGGACTCTGGACATCTATAAGCCTGAACAAAATAAAAGAAAACAGATGCAGCTGCTTCTGTTTAATAATGTCCCTCTATCTTAAGCCATCCCATTGTGTTCCCTCTGCAATATCATACAGTTTTGCATGTGCCAGTTGTGGAGAAAGTAAAATGAAATCAACATCCTTTTAGGAATTATGAAACTTTACTCCACACCCTTATCCCAAGCTTCCACATCTCCTTAGGAATTAGAAAACCCTACTTCTACATCTTTATCGTAAGCTTTCATATCTCCCTTTGACCTTATGCGCACACAATAATACTTGGTTGATCTAGGTTACTGACTTATCAGATGAAAACCTTCATATTTCACTTCTGTTCTGTACCCTATGACGGGGATGGTACTCCACATTGTTTCTGTACCCAACTTAAATTTCAGTCAGCTGACATTAATATTCAGCTGTTTACTTCTTCAGAACTTATTTTAAACTACTTATTTTCTCAGATGATAACCTGATTATAACTAAGAATCCGAGGGTTAGCTAGACAGTTTTATCACAGATGCAGATTTGTAAGTAGTGTAAAATGGCTACTTCATATTTCACCCCTCTTAACTAACTGCTTGCAAACAGTTTTTCTCTATAGCTGTTACCCTACAGTACTACTTTACTATTGTAAGACTATGCTCATTCATCTTAGACTCTAATGTGCCAATAGCAACTACGCATAATCAATAATTATTTTATGACATTCGTACTTGTGTGTTACTGCAACATTGTACTTGTCCAAGCTCACTGGCTAGTTCACATACCCATTTAACAAAGCAACATGAATGACACTAATATGCGTCTGTATTTTCTCTCTCTTGCAAAGCCATCCATCTATCCATAAGCACTTTTCCCATCTTTTAGGCATGGGGTAAGGGTGTCATCTCGCCAATGACAATCATCCAGAGCCAAGGTCCACACCACCAGGTGATTAGCCCTGCCACAGTAATTCTTCCACACTACACACTCACATGCACATTCACACCTATAGCCAATTTAGGGTGCTCAATCCACATATTGTGTGTCTTTGGAATGTGAGAGGAAACCGAAGCACCTAGAGGAAACCCATGCAAACACAGGGAGGACATGCAGACTCTGCAGAGAAGGCACCCCAGTTGGGAATCAAACTGGGGAACTTCTTGCTGTGAGGCAACAACACTTTCACTGTCCACTGGGTGAGCTGAAGTACACATCTGCATCTCTATGGGGAAAACATCCTGAAAACTGCTGGAGACAAGTTTAGTAGAAATGTGCATTACTGACATTCCCTAATCAGGGCCAGAAACTACTCCCTTTGTTGTAGAGCAGACAACAGTGTAAAGAAATTGTAATCTACCTTTCCTGTTCCACATTACACAATGATCCTTTTTCCTGTGACAACTGCAACAAAACTTGATCCTTTTCATATCAAGTCACAAACTGTATCAAAATTACTTTCAAATGTCATGTCTTCTGTCAGCCAACGGTGGTGGTAACTGATAAGCATTCTACATTCACAACTATTGCTTTAAAGAAACATTCCATTATACCATTTTGTTTTTCATAAACTCAAGACAGACAAACCCTTCCTTATCTTCCAACACTCCACTTAGTCTCAAATTATGTGCCTTATCTTCTAAATCAACTAACTTTTGCTCAATAAAAACAATCTGACTATTTAATTCTACTGACTTATTTCACTCCTCTGTCAGTCATTAGTCCAAAGGCAGCACGGTGTTATATTGTTCAGACATTCATAGGTAGTTACTAGGCATGTGGTCCAGGAAACCATTAAAGAGCCTAGCCCATATTTCCACTTGTCTGGTTAAGTGACTTCCCCAAGGTCACATAGTACACAAATGAAGGATGGAAGAATCCAACCCTGTACTATAAGTAATAGTTTGTTAACAGATAATAGCCTTAACCCTATGTGTTAAGTAGAAGAACAAAACTACATTGAAGCTTCACTAAACTGGAATCAAAGCCATCCGATGGTAGTGAACACAGTGAGTCCTAACTACTACTAGACTACCAGAGACTCTGACTCTTTCAAAGTATCTACTTTTAACTCATTTAGACTAGATTTTATATATATATATATATATATATATATATATATATATATATATGCTGTTAGTATTATTTTTAATAGCAGACACATAATGTTTTCTGCCCCGTGGGAGATGTAGTTTTAGAAAGAGAGTCAAAGAGAACTGGATCCGGTAAAGTACTGACAAAATGTATATATAAGCTAGTACAAATTATTTTAGTCACATCTTTTGTAACAAATTCACTAATTACGTTTGGTACACTACATTTTTACTTTCTGAGTCAAGTTTTTTTTTTTTGTCAAATAAAGAAGCTGAATTACACTACAAACTATTTTTATCAGACTTGTAAGGGGAATCAGCACCTGCACCAATTACTTTTGCAGCACTAGGAATCTTGTAATGATTTTCTTATAAATAAATAAGGTCAAAGCTGTAATCCATGTTGACAAAGGGTTCCAAATCCATAGTAATTTTTTAAAGTCTTACATGCTTTATGAAATAGTCCTACCAAATAGGAACAGAACACGTTTGCTTACACTGAAATTATCTTGGGTACTCCTGAAATGTAAATAAATCAGCCTGTAATGCAACACTGCATCCCAATTTACAGGTTTTACACATTTTATCATCTCTGTGCAGCACCTCCCTCCATTTCTAACATCCAGTTAAGGATACTGAACAAAAAAGGCTTAAGCACTTACGGCCTGAAATGTGCCACTTTTGATACGCAGAAGTGTTCAGATTATACCTGCTAATTTTATTTGGTTTCTTCCATACTGCTAGTTTTCAACTGCGTTTACTCTTTGTTACTGACTTTTAGTTATAGTAGCATTTCTAGACTACAGTTGTATGGTTTGGAAAGGCTTTGCTAGATCCAAATAAAGACTGTGCATATAAATCCCTTAGTCTATGGCAGCAGAAATTGTTCTGCAGCTCAAGTTCAGGCAGCCAAGCCTTCTTTTGAAAGACATATTTCTTGATGCAATAAAATGCTACACGAACAAGTTCTTTTACATGTATTTTTTTGTTTTTAAGGATATAATTAGTTCACCAAGAACCTTAAGTTAAATACAGGTTAGATTCAATCTAATTCTTTAGAATCTGACTTGGGTCCATTTATGTGGACAAAGAGGCTATCACTATCTGCTTCCATATATCAGGAAAACTTTGACTCTGAGCAGTTTATTCAACCATGAGAGCAGTCATTTTCCTGCACCCATATATAAACTTGCCTAACAATACCCTCACCTGTGCATATCATACAAGGGAGCCAAGAAGCTC
>NC_056743.1:885234136-885321887 GCF_019279795.1 Protopterus annectens | reverse complement strand
ACATTAATTTGTTGAGTGCTTACATTCTACAACTAGTTTTCTGACCTCTTCTTTTACATCTACTGATTTCCTGAATGTGCACGTAATGATTACTGAAAATGGGACAACTACCAAATTATATATGAAAGAGTGTAGTACGAATAAAGTTTTACATTGTAACAGCATGAATCCAAAACATGTAGACACTAATGTGCTAAAAGATACGCACATTTAAGTGCTGATGAGAAAATTATGTATGAATCATTTAAGAACCTTAAAAGTGACTTTAAATGTAGAGACTACTATGATGCGGAGGTCAAGGTTGCCTGTGATGAGGTTCTCCAACAGAGGAGGGAGGTGGCTAAACCTTACTTCTCTGAGAGAGTAGTGAAAAAAAGATCTCTGATGCAAAAGGCTCTGACTTAAGAATGTGCATGACTTATTCTACGGATGTTCGAACTATCTGCAATATTATTAGAAAAAACTGGCAACTACTTGTATCTGATGATAGGTATAGGTCAGTACTTGATAATGCACCCAAGTTTTGCTATAAGAGCAATAAATCATTAAAACAGTTGCTGTGTTATAAATCCACTAATAAGAAGGTTTCTGTCTCTGATAATTGTGGTACATTTCCACGTAGAGACTGCAACATTTGTAAACATATTCATAGCAGTGATCCCTATGTACATCCAGTGAGTAAGAAGAGTTGTGCCTTTCGTTTCTATTTGAGCTTTGCGAAATCAAGAAATCTGGTCGTCGTTAAAACTGTGTGAAATGTGAATCCTACTATGTAGGTAAGACAAACAGATGTTTGAAAGAATTAGAGAACATTTAAATGACATCAGGAAGAAGGATGTTCACAATGCACTGTATAAACATATTCTAGAGAATGACACCAGTCATACTTTTAAGTTTTTAGTTTTGGAATTACTTATACTTAGCAACAGAAAAGGTAATCTAAGGAATAAAACAGAATGTAAAGAGATGAAGTAGATTCACTGGGAATTACATACAGAAGATGGTAGGAAGAGACTTAATGGAACTGCTCCTTAAGACCAATTCTTAGATCACGTGACTTGGTGAGGTAACTGTGTTAAAAGATGGTTTGTTTGAAACGGTTTTTAGATCTGATGACGTGCCTGTTTAGAAAGGCATGAAAGCACTTATCTGTGTTTTAGCCTTGCTTTTATGGTTTTATTTTCCTTCTTTGAATAATCTCCATTATTTTGTATAGCAACTGCCATGGTTGACTGGTTGGATTTACTTCTGTTTGCATCTTCAGAATATTTTTTCCTGGAGGATCAGTCATTTTTTGATGCAGATCATAAGTGATATATCAAACAGAAGGGGGTTCTGCTTCCTGGTTTTCTGATAATAAATCTCATAGAGACTTTGCCCGAGTGAAACCCTTTCTCTAATTACCCAAATGAAAATGCTTGAGAGACAGAAAAAAGCTCAGAAGTTGACTAGAAGAACCAGGAGTACAGTTGAAATGAACCAGAGACTGGAGTTAAGAGATGGAGACCAACAGAAAGAAAACCAGCAACTTGGAAATTAATGAATAAATGTGGGATTACACAGCATCCAAGCTACATTTTGTAAAATATGGCTGAACAAGAAAACCTGGGAAATTTTGACTTTACATCAAACTCGTATGAGACTCCAAACCATATTCCCTACTTCATGTCATTTAATATTTGGAAGAACTGAAATTTAGGATAGAGAGGAAGAGGAAGGAATGAGGTAAAAGAATACAAAAACAATTTTGTTCTTAACAGTATTTTTATAAGACATTGCATATACTGCCATGTTATACAGTAAAGTCTTTTTAGCTATTTATTTTGTATTGTTCACGGTGATTTACTAATGACAACTTTCTTCTTGTTTAACTAAGAAATGTAGGGTACTGCAATGTAGCAAAAGAAGAAAGAAACTTAGACAAAAAGCATGGTTTAAGATAATAGGCTGTAATAATTTTAGGGAGGTGTGGAGGTGAGGATGGACAGGTTGTAAAAGTATACAAGATCATGAGTATAAGTAAAAGAATTGATATATTTTTTGTTAATTTTACATAGGGAAAGACTGAATTACAAGGCCCTTGGCTTGATCTAATAACAAGTTTTAAGTGGGAAGCAAGTAAATGAAGAGAACACTTTCAATGTACTAAAGAACTTTTCCATTAGCAAATGAATGTTCCACGAAAGTACAGCAACCACTTCTAGAAAAACCTGCAGCTGGAGGTAATTGTGTATCTGGTTCTTCTGTTTATTTCAAGACAATCTGATAAGAGACGCAATGAAGCCAGAGTATTTTTTTTCTTTTAATGGCTCAGGATAATGTTTTCTAAAAAGCAATGAAGTTGGTTTCTATGCTTTGGAGACAAATAAAGATAGGACAAAAACAAACAAATGCAGAGTGCTAAAGAAAAAATAAAGGACTGCCTAGAATGTAATATGTCTAGAGTTTAGAAAGAATTGCTGTTAAGCAACCATTTTTTTATAATAACTCTAAAAAGCACAAAAGCTTTTAGCACAAAAGCGTAGGCAACTAGAAAGTAGAAAAGGTTCTTGCCAGAAGCTTGAGGAGCCTATAATGGGAAAATAAAAGGAGATATCATGTAGGGAGTATTTGAAAATAAGCTCCAGACATTTTATAAAAGTCTGTATAAAGCAAAAAAAACATGGAAATCAAGAAAAGAGTACAAATAGAAATATTTACTTGAAAGAATTAAATATACCAAAATTACTGAAGACAGATGATGGCTCAATTATTAACTGTTACGATAAGAGGGAGGAGATAGAGATAAAAATTGTGATGTATAACCAATCTGCAGGAATGTGTCCAGGAACAAACAGGTATTCCTGTGGACATTTTACAGAAGCTAGGAGGGAAGAGAAGTGATAAATATCTGGAGAAGGTTTTTCTTTAACAGTATTTTTAAATGTAGGGAAGCACCAACACTCTGGAAGAAAGCAATGAAAAGTGGCTGTACAATGTTTAAAAAATAGTAAAAGACCCATCAGATCCAGCTTCATAACATAGGCCCATATCAATTCTAAACCATGATTATAAAAGTGTTACTATATCTTATAATGGCTAAAAAGAAAGGCAAAGATATTTGACACAATTGGCAGAGATGGATCAATGTGGTTTTATGGGGGAGGCAGACTATCTGACAACATTTAATAGAATATGGATAAAACCAGAGGTGGGAGGCAGAATCTAAGAAAATTTTACTCTTGTTGGTGAGTTTATTTGATGGAGAGCATTCAGGGGGAGTAAGCTGGCTAATTTTATGAGAAGGACAACAAAAGCATTTTTCCCAGGACATAATAAGATGGTTAATTAAGGAGGATATATCCAGGAATCAAGAGGAATTGAAACTTAGAAGTAGCAGGGCTCCTCTTTGATAAGTTCTGTTTGAAAGAGCAACCAGGCAGTGGTATCCTTTTTCCCTTTTGTGCATTTTGCATTATATTTTATAACTACTGGCAAATAATAGCCTTAAAAGGGACACAGAAATTCAAGTATATAATGATTGGTATAGTTATCAAAGAAAAGTTGGCTTTATTTGCAGATGATATTTTTGTACCTGATAAAACCAGAAAAGGACAACATTTCAGTGTTGTAGAAGTAATTCCTGAGAGTTGCAAGTCTTTGTGAGATACAAAATGAATGAAGTAGAAAGCAAAAGCCAATAACTGTAAACTATGTACCCACACACAAATTGGTTTAGCAATACCCATGTTTATGGGAACATGATAAAATAAGAAGTTATGTACCTACCATAACGTTCCATGTTAGTTAATACTTCTCTCCAAGCCTTCTTTCTTGCTTGATGGGTTCGGGCCGATTAAAACTCCATTCGGCTCCGTCTCATTGCTGCTAAGCTCGAGGAGTCACTTTTACCAGCTCGAGGCAGCCCCATATCCCATGGGAGTGCAAAGGCGCATTAAGGTACCCAGATCTCGTTTGATGACAAGGGGCAATAGCACCAAGCATAAAAACACTTCAAAAAGAGGAAAGAAAACTTACAGGATGGAAGAAGGACCAGGTCTGAGATGGTCTTCAAGCGCCAATAATATTTCTTATAGAAAGGTCTGTCCAGGCCTGGGGGAAGGAGGGAGGGTCATGAAAGAGAGGCGAGAGGAGAGACAACTAACATGAGCAGTTATGGTAGGTACATAACTTCGCGTAATAAGTTGTCAATCTAGCCCTTCGATTCTTGCTATGATGGTTTCCACGGCGTCCCTAGCACCTCTATCCTGGGTGGCTCAATGGAGACAGACTCTTTGAGGACTGTAGAGCCAAAACTGACTCTGTCCTGGAGGCCAAGTCCAATTTGTGAGTGGGAAACAAAAGTATGAGAGGAGTGGCCCAAGTGGCCGCTGCAAATAGTAATCTAAAGGAAGTCTAGCTTGAGAAGGCTGTAAGTAGCTAAGCTCTAGTTGAATGTGCTTTGGGTTTTGAGCACAGCTGTTTTCCCCTGAGCAGATAAATTTCAGAGATGACCCGAAGAAAGCCATCCTAGACAAAGGTCACTTTAGAAACAGGAAGGCCTTTCTTATTATCCGCGCATAGGAAACAAAAAGTTGATCCAGATTTCCTAAATTTTTGTTCTGTCCAAATAATATCTGAGTTGTGGTGGACATCAAGATAATGTATAGTTTTTTATTTAAAACTCTGTCTGAATAGTTTGGGAAAAATACAGGAGATCAGCTGGATTGATTAGAATTGGTCCTTTATGGTGACCTTAGGCAAAAAGGTCGGATTAGTTCTTAGCCATGATACTCTGTCTTTGTGAAAAACCAAATAGGGGAATTCAGACTGGATAGAGCATGCAGTTCAGACACCCTCCTGGCCGATGTAATAGCCACTAGGAATAAAAGTTTTTCCAAGAAAGAAATTTCAGGGGAACAAGAAACAGCTGTGGCTCGAAGGGGAAGAATCAAGGGATGTCAGCACTCAAATTTAGATCCCACTGAGGAGGAGGATTCCTGATTGGGCTTTAGCAGGAAAAATTCCCTTTTCAGAGAAGGCCTGCAGAGAACTATGGGACATAATATTGTGATCTGCGGTCCGACATGAAAGTTGAGAGATAGCAGCCAATTGAACCTAGACTGTAGGAAGAAGAGGGCTTTGCATAGAAAAATCTCTGCTAAGAGTCCAGGACTGCCTGAACAGGGGCAGTAGAAGAGATCAATACTCTTGGCCGCTTAGCCCAATAAGAAAGCGTTTCCATTTGCTTGCATAAATCCTCCTGGTAGGAAAGTTTTAAAGAAGCCTATTATGATGTCTCTAACTGGGTTAGAGATCAAGGAAGCCTGGCTAAGGAAGGAAAGTGGAGCAACCATGCTGTAGGGGTTGAGGAAGAAGGGATGAGCCGGTGCAGCTGGCCGGATTGGTGAATCAGAAGATCTGGCAACTGGATTCACAGATGCTGCAGCTGCACAAAAAGGTGGCGATGGAGGAGCAGGAACCAAACTTATAAAGGGGAGCCAGTAGGGGGCAATGAGAATCAATTGGCTCTCAAGCAGTTTGCGCTTCTGGATAGCAGGGATCAGAGGAAATGGAGGGAAGGCATAAAGAAGTCCCTGGGGGACCTGCAATCCTGGGTCAGAGGCGTCTCTCTGGGGATGTGCCTGGAAGAGGAAGAGAGAGGAAGAGAGAAGAAGTCTGGGCATTTTGCTGTTTTGAGAGTAGCAAAGATCGCATGGCATGGGCGGCCCCATTCCAGAAAAAATCTCTTCCGCTATAGATTTAGCTTGAGAGACCACTTTCGTGAGGCATGAGAGCTAAGCTCTGCTCAATCTGTCCACTACAATGTTGGTTTTCCCAGGGATATCGCGTTGCTACCCAGAAACCCGATGAAAGGAGGAGATTGCCCATTGCCATAGTCTGGCGCTTCTCGGCACAAAGGGGTACAGGACTTGGTTCCGCCCTGTTTGTTGATATACCAAACTACAGACACATGTTGTCTGTGTGGACTACAATTGTCCCTCACGGGAAGAAAGTCGTTGAGGGCTTGCGTTAAAGCACTCTCTCATCTCCAGGACATTTGTGTGCAGGTGGTATTCGAGCGGCTGCCACATCCCATGAACCATCACTGCCCTGATAGCCATGTGGCTCCCCACTTGCCGATCAGGAGGCATCTACGTGGTGACAGTGGCTACGGGGATGGGGGGTACAAAGTGTCTGCCTTGGTGAACCTGAGGGGATGTGATCCACCAGCAAGATGATCTTTTGCAGTGCTGCTGTCCACCCAGAGATCTGGTGGCGCATTGGAAGATTGTTGGTAAGACCAATGTGTGAAGTGCATCGACTGAAGAAGGCGCATGTAGAAAGGAGCCAAGGGAAGAAGAGTAATGGCTGCAGCCATGAGGCCTAATACAACACAGAGACCATTCTGGCCTGTACTTTCTTGTTGGCTAAGAATGATCCTGACTTGACTGTTGAGATGTTTGAGCTCTTTGATCTGTAAGGGTAGCTGACATCAGAACCCAGTGTTTAGAAGTTTCTTGCAAGCCTATGAAGTAGTAATAGACTATTGCAGGGTGATAAGGATGACTTTTGAAGTTTTATCGAGATGCCCAAAAAGAGTACAAAGCTTTATTGTGTAATCCTAGCTTGAATAAGCTGATGCCTGGTGGTGGCTGAGAAAGGAGCCAGTCATGTCCGAGGATATGGAAACACCTGGAATCCCCTGGCGTCTCAGGTGAGCCGTGACCACTGCCATGCATTTGGTGAACACTCTGGGGGCTGTGTGAGTGAGACCAAGGGGGCAGGGGCTCTGAACTGGAAATGACTGGACCCCAGCCCGGCGGAGAAATCTCCTGGAGGCGTCTGTGGATTTTTGATGTGATAGATCGCATCCTGAAGATCTATTGAGCACATCCAGTTGTCAACTTCTGTAACAGAAGGGCAAGAATTGACCTGAAGAGTGACCATTAGGAATCTTGTCTTCCTCACAGACTTGTTGAGGTCTGCTGAGATCCAATATTGGTCTCCAGTCTCCGATGTCTTTTGGGGACCAAAAAAGAACCTTGAAGTAGATTCCGGGCTCCTGAATAGATCTGCAGTGTAACTGGCTGAATGGCTCTTTTTTGCAGAAGTTTTAAGACTTCTAACTCTGCCAATTTCCATGAACCCGTGGTGGTACATCTGGAAGGGAATTTGAGGTGATAGAAAGGACTTTCCTCGAAGGTGTTTGTAACCTCTCAGGAATTATGATCGACTGTACCCATCTGTCTTGAGTGAGGCATGAGGCTTCTGGGTATGGCGATAGTCTTCCCCGACTGCCTCCAAGGATGGACAGCGGGCAACATCTCAGGGATGCTGAAAGGGCTTGTCAGAGAGAGGCTCTCTGTTTCCCTGGTTTTGGACCCCCTCTGCCTCTAGGCTCCAGTCTGTTGTTTGTTACCCCTCTGCCTCTAGGGAGTGAGGCTGACCACCTGGGGTGAATCAGTGACTCACTTGGGATTTCTTGGGAACCACATTTTGCCACCTTTCTGTCCTTTTGGGGTAAGGTCTAGAAGGGTGAAACCCGGACTCCTCTGACAGAAAGAGTCTTGCCCGTCCTGCTCACACCTGGTCAAGAGATTTCCCTTCACTTGAGGGCAGAAACAAAGGCATTGACCCATCAAAGGGAGGGGTATGAAGGGCGCCTTAAAGGGATCTACCAAAGTGCATATGCGCCGCATCCAGGCTTACGTCTAAGGAGCCACACCTGTACCTCTGACCCTACTAAGCTCCATCAAGCAGCATATGATATAAGCCGCATGGAGGGTTTGCAATGGAATTAAGGGTTCCCTCCAGCTCTTGAAGCAATTTTTTTTTTCCTGAGCTCCTGCAGCTGTGGGGATCCTGTACAACATCACCCCTGGCTCCTTAAGGATATCCCTTTGGGTCGGTGGTGAAGTAGCATAGATAATTCAGCCGATGACGCTGCAAAGGTCGCTGAGGGGAAAAGCATCATGCCCGTATGTCACTATCCGCATGGTCCCTAGAGTCACTTAATGGGATGGATGGATGTGAGTGCAGGAAGAATATCTAAGTTCCAGCGCTTCTTGGTGGCAGCATGGCCACCACCATAGCATCAGCAAGCGAGGGACACCCTTAGTGAGAATTGCTTATCACACGGGGCAGTAATAAATTTTGAAAGGCCTCCACAGGGACTGGCTCTACAGAGTCAGGAGCAGCCCCCACTTTTCGGGCAATAACTTGCATGGCAGGGGTCGAAAGGCGGAGACACCCCAGGAGGTGGAGGGGGCCGAGATCCACGCAGCCTCTAGGTATACTGACTCATCCTCCAGAGGGAGTTATTGGGTGGGGCTGGTTTCCCCTCTGTTTTAAGGGATTCTAGGATGTCTGAGAAGGAGACATCCACCTCAGAGAGAGGATCTTGGGGATCCCTCTGACTCTATCTAAGTCAGTATCTGAAGTGATAGACTCAAAGAGTCTATGTCTTTCCTCTCCCCACAGAGTCCTCTTTCTGGGAGGAGGATCTCCGAAACATCAGGAGAATGTCCCTCAGAGAGGGGGATATTCCCAATGTAAGGAAACCTGGTAGGCGGAGGATCTCTCTGGGTCCTGGTTTAAGCACTGTATAAACATATTCTAGAGAATGACACCAGTCATACTTTTAAGTTTTTAGTTTTGGAATTACTTATACTTAGCAACAGAAAAGGTAATCTAAGGAATAAAACAGAATGTAAAGAGATGAAGTAGATTCTAGAATTACATACAGATGGTAGGAAGAGACTTAATGGAACTGCTCCTTAAGACCAATTCTTAGATCACGTGACTTGGTGAGGTAACTGTGTTTAAGAGATGGTTTGTTTGGAACAGTTTTTAGATCTGATGAAGTGCCTGTTTAGAAAGGCATGAAAGCACTTATCTGTGTTTTAGCCTTGCTTTTATGGTTTTATTTTCCTTCTTTGAATAATCTCCATTATTTTGTATAGCAACTGCCATGGTTGACTGGTTGGATTTACTTCTGTTTGCATCTTCAGAATATTTTTTCCTGGAGGATCAGTCATTTTTTGATGCAGATCATAAGTGATATATCAAACAGAAGGGGGTTCTGCTTCCTGGTTTTCTGATAATAAATCTCATAGAGAGACTTTGCCAGTGAAACCCTTTCTAATTACCCAAATGAAAATGCTTGAGAGACAGAAAAAAGCTCAGAAGTTGACTAGAAGAACCAGGAGTACATATGAAATGAACCAGAGACTGGAGTTAAGAGATGGAGACCAACAGAAAGAAAACCAGCAACTTGGAAATTAATGAATAAATGTGGGATTACACAGCATCAACTACATTTGTAAAATATGGCTGAACAAGAAAACCTGGACATTTTTGACTTTATCAAACTCGTATGAGACTCCAAACCATATTCCCTACTTCATGTCATTAATATTTGGAAGAACATTTAGGATAGAGGAAGAGGAAGGAATGAGGTAAAGTAAAACAATTTTTGTTCTTAACAGTATTTTTATAAGACATGGCATATACTGCATGTTATACAGTAAAGTCTTTTTAGCTATTTTTTTGTGTGTTACGGTGATACTAATGAAAACTTTCTTCTTGTTTAACTAAGAAATGTAGACACTGCAATGTAAAAAGAGAAGAAAGCTTAGACAAAAGCATGGTTTAAGATAATAGGCTGTAATTTTGGGGTGTGGAGGTGAGGGACAGGTTGTAAAAGTATACAGATCACGGTATAAGTAAAATTGATATATTTTTTGTTAATTTTACATAGGGGAAAGACTGAATTAAGGCCCTTGGCTTGATCTAATAACAAGTTTTAAGTGGAAGCAAGTAAATAAGAGAACACTAAATGTACTAAAAATTTTCCATTAGCAAATGAATGTTCACAGTGCAACATGAAAAACCTGCAGCTGGAGGTAATTGTGTATCTGGTTCTTCTGTTTATTTCAAGACAATCTGATAAGAGGGCAATGAAACAGAGTATTTTTTTTCTTTTAATGGCTAAAGGATAATGTTTTCTAAAAGCAATGAAGTTGGTTTCTATACTTTGGAGACAAATAAGATAGGACAAAAACAAACAAATGCAGAGTGCTAAAGAAAAAATAAAGGACTGCCTAGATAATATGTCTGAGTTTAGAAAAATTGCTGTTAAGCAATTTTTTTATAATAACTCTAAAGCACAAAAGCTTTTAGCACAAAGGCGTAGGCAACAGAAAGTAGAAAAGGTTCTTGCCAAGCTTAGGGAGCCTATAATGGGGAAAAGAAAGAGATATCCTGTAGGGGTATTTGAAATAGCTCAGACATTTTATAAAAGTCTGTATAAAGCAAAAAAACATGGAAATCAAGAAAAGGTACAAATAGAAATATTTATGAAAGAATTAAATATGCCAAAGTTACAGACAGATGATGGCTCAATTATTAACTGTTACGATAAGAGGGGAGGAGATGAGATAAAAATCGTGATGTATAACCTATCTGCAGGAATGTGTCCAGGAACAAATGGTATTCCTGTGGACATTTAGAAGCTAGGAGGGAAGAAAGTGATAAATATCTGGAAAATTTTCTTTAACAGTATTTTAAATGTAGGGGAAGCACCAACACTCTGGAAGAAAGCAATGGTGGCTGTAATGTTTAAAAATAGTAAAGACCCATCAGATCCAGCTTCATATAGGCCCATATCAATTCTAAACCATGATTATAAAGTGTTTATATCTATAATGGCTAAAAGAAAGGCAAAGATGTTGACAAACTGGCAGAGATGGATCAATGTGGTTTTATGGGGGGAGGCAGACATCTGACAACATTAATACAATAGGGATAAACCAGAGTGGAGCAGAATCTAAGAAAATTTCACTCTTGTTGGTGAGTTTTGATACAGGGAGAGCATTCAGGGGAGCAAGCTGGCATTTTATGAGAAGGACAACAAAAGCATTTGCATTCCCAGGCATAATAAGATGGTTAATTAGGAGGATATATCAGGAATCAGAGGTGAAACTTAGAAGTAGCAAGGCTCCTCTTTGATAAGTTCTGTTTGAAAGAGCAACCAGGCAGTGGTATCCTTTTTCCCTTTTGTCATTTGCATTATATTTATAACCACTGGCAAATAATATAAGGGACACAGAAATTCAAGTATATAATTGGTATAGTTATCAAGAAAAGTTGGCTTTATTTGCAGATGATATTTTGTACCTGATAAAACCAGAAAAGGACATTTCAGTGTTGTAGAGTATTCTGAGAGTTGCAAGTCTTTGTGAGATACAAAATGAATGAAGTGAAAACAAAGCCAATAACTGTACACTATGTACCCACACACAAATTGGTTTAGCAATACCCATGTTTATGGGAACATGATAAAATGAAATACTTAGGAGTAATGGTTAAAAAATATTTTGTTATTGCAGCTAATGATATGTGGGAAGAGAATAAACATAATCAATACAAAAATTGAGAAAGTTGAAGCTCTGTTTTATAGATGTGGATAGCAAGATACAATCAATGAACATGTTTTAGCCCATTTTGTTTTATACACAGGCCAGACTTATTTTTATCAACTAAAGGAAATGTTGTGGATAGCAATTAATAAAGAGTGGAAGGATTTTTATCTGGAAGGGTAAGAGGGCAAGAGTTAAGTGGGATAAGTTCAGCCTTTCAATGGAGCAAGGTGGTTTGGGATTACCTGCTTTGAAGAGATACTTCAGAGCTACACAGTTAAGGCACCTATACATAGCACAAGCAAAAAGCTATAGTTAAAAGTCAAAAGGGATGATGATGATGAAACTTGGGGGAACCTCAAGAAATAGAGAGAGACTGGAATTTTGAATGTAGATCCTTAAGGAGAATAACAATAGCTATATAGAATATTATATTCATAAAGTAGCAGTAAGTATTTTTACAACTATACCAACACAGGAATTTGGTAAGGAGATTCTGCCAATAGTGATGACTGCAATTAGGGGTACAGAGAATAGGCAAGTAGGGTCTGGAACTCACTGGAGAAAAATGGCAAAGGAACCAAGGTAATGGGAGCAAATAATTATGGAGGGAAATATAAGAGAATCAGAAGAGGCCAATAATACATTCGGACTACAGGCTAGAGACTGCCTTCCTAATCAAGGATTGATATGAAAGTATAGGCAAACAGAAAGGAATATGGGATCCTAAATGAAAGGCCAGTACTGGTAGAGTTTTTAGTTGAATCTAGAGCAGACACTGCTGTTAAAAAAGGGATAATTATTAGGGCAAATAAATACTGCATGGTAACTTGAGGAATCAATCAGAAGAGGTTAGAAAGAATTGGGAAGATAGACTGGATATGCAATTCACAAATAAACAATTGGAGGATATATGTACGGATCCCAAATATGCAACAAAGTCTAAAAGATTTAGGATTTTTGCTTGGAAGTGTTTGCATAGGTATTTTTATACCCCAAACAGAACACAAAGAATTTTTCCTCAGGTAGATGGCAAACAGAGTTATGGTAGGGAAGAAAAACATAACTGGCAACATATTTTTGGGACTTTAATGAGTTGGCAGACTTTGAAAATTCCCTACAGACTACTGTCAGAAATACTGGGTGAGCAAATTGGAGTAACTAAGGAAATGATTTTTTGAGGTGTGATACAGGATCTAAATTGCTTAGACATAGTAAGGCCTTGCTGACTATAAATCTGGTGGCTGCCAAAAAAGCTGTTGTATCTTTCGGCTTAGGGGTCGCCACAGCGGAACTCCGGTCCGCTAATGTTTGGTAGTGGATTTTTATGTGCCAAGTTACCAGCCCTGATGCACAACCTTCAATGAAGGCACGCCCATTCATGCATGCCTCCACACAGAAGACGCTCTAGCTGAGAATCGAACGGGACAACGTCTTGCTGTGAGGTGACAACGCTACCGCAGCACCACTACTGCAGATGGCTGCCAAAAAAGCAATTACTAGAAAATGGAAATCAAAATCTAAACCAACTGTATTAGAAGTAGTGAATATAATAACAGAGAAAAAAGAACTTAAGTGGGATCTTAGAAAAGGATAGGAGCTAATTCCATAGAAAAAAATGGAATTGTGGGAACAATACATGCAGAATAATATTTTGAAGGAGGAATAAGGTTTAAGGGAAGGCAGGAATTGAATGAACTATGTAGTGTTTGACAATCATTGTATAGAAGATTATATGTGATGTATAATGTTTGTAACTTAAAATATGTCAGTATAGTTTGTTTTCATTTATATAAATGTATGATTGCCTATGTCATAAGTGATAATTCAATAAAGATATTTTTGTTTAATTTGTTTAACAAATACCACTGCCATAAGACCAGGCAACATATGTGGCTGCCTTGTGGTAAGCAATGCACATGGCATTGCTCATTCTTTCCTAACATGTTTAACAGTTTCTCCACTGGTTATTGACTTTACACTTGGAAAACTGCCATGGTGGTTCCACTACACAAGGGTGGCCCCACCACAGATCCAGGTGATTACAGACTTGTAAAATCTCACCAGTATCATTTGTAAAGTCATGAAACATATCATAGCAAATTTCATAAACTATGATATTATTACTAAGACCTGCAAGCTGGGTGTCACCAGTGCTATGTTAAAGACAGGCACATTCTCCAGAAGGACTCAGTCAGACTAGCAAATGGTGTGCTGACAGATGGGCTAAAGCTTAATGGAAAAAAATGTATCATGGTTTTATTCATCAAGCATAAATTCCCCTCTTCATACCATATCAAATTCTCACCATTACAACCAACTCGGTCATCAGGCACTATCATGTCAGTTACAGTCAGAACATTCTTCTACATGGCTCAGTTAATATTCAACGGAGTAAGGAAGCCATAATTCCTTTGGATTACTCCCTCATCTGACTGGTCATAGAATACAACTTCACTTTCAGCATGTACCTCTCAAAGCATCTTGTCTGACTTAAAAGAACTCAGACTTTTGAATAAGTAAACTCAATAAGCTACACTGATGGAGTACAAGCCCTCTCACTGTATTCTGTCTCATACAGATTTCTTTGTTGTGATTTGTGCCAGTCTTTTGAGCCATGTTAGACCACACTCTGCCTGACTTTCTATATCTATGCAAAACAAACAGAACCGCAAACACCCACACAAAAGCCCCAAAACCTCATTAGAACACAACATGCTGGTGTAATAGACTCCTAACTCAACAAATCCCCTACTTAAGGAATAAACATCCTCTACAAATCAAGCAATGCAACATGCTGGTTGCATTTAAAACTACTCTGGACAACTGGATGGGCAATCATAAATCCACCTCCCAGGTATGTAGTACAGCATTTATCCACTGGGAAACCTAACTCATTCAATTATTTTTGGGCTTACCTGTCTAGGTTTCTCAGTGGTTTTCAGAAACTCTTAAGTAGATACATCTATAAACTTAATGGTGTTGCCATTTAGGAGCTTGGACCATGAAATTGCAGGTTTTAAGTTCATCCAAAATGTATACTTGTCTGTACTAAACTGTTCCAAAAGAAAAAGGCCATACACCAATGTTAGTATGCGGGGAATCTATCCTGAAAGGATGTCAAGCTTCCTTGCATAAAAAGTTGTAACCCTTTAGCATCTTTTAAGCATGGAAGAAATTTTGTTTGAAATAATATCGACAGGACTACTAAAGGTGAGTCAGGTATCCTGGAGTATACCAAGGTGCTTGAAATGTTGTACTGCCTGAAGTGATGTGGAGAACATACTCTAATCAGACTTAACAAAGAGGCTTCTGGTTAAAATACCAAAGTTCATGGCCTTAGTTTTGCCTACATTCATTCTTAGATGATTTTGCTTAAGCCATGTGGCTAGCACTGAGAGATATTTTGAGAGTATGACTTTGATGGTCTCTGAGGAAGGTTAAGACATGCCGATAATGATGCTAACTGCGTAGCATGTTCTATTTTCCCAGGCACTAGTCCTTTAGATTCATGAATACAAAGATGGTATGTAGCAAGGATTTGAGACTGGACCCCTCTCTGAAGAACTACCAAATCCTGCCAATGCTTTCCCATCCAGAAGTCTGGTTGGCTCAGATCTGTATATACATTGATGGTGAACATCACTGGATGGTGAAAATACAGTCATGTAAAATCTTACCATAACAGTACAGGTCCTTCACTTCACTGTTGCAGTATTCCTTACAGTAGGGATCCTCTACCAAGGGCAGCCCGATGTTCAGCCAGTAAACCAAAGCCTTAGGTTGTAATAGGAATGTTGTACATCACATGTATGTTCCCCATGTATGTTATAGGGTATGGGTTCCCAAAGTGTGCGCCACGGCACCCTGGGGTGCTGCGGCTTCCCTACAGGGGCACTGCGAACTAATAAGCTTAGCCGCAAAATAAGCCACAAACTAATAAGCTTAGTTACTAAGCTTATTAGTTTGCAGCCGCTTTGGCAATTAGCTGTGTTAAATAAAAGGATTTCTGGACAACCACTGCAAAAAGAGAGGGAGTTATTAAAGCAATTAGCTGTGTTAAATAAAAGGATTTCCGGACAACCATTGCAAAAAGAGAGGGAGTTATTAAAGTTTAATAACTCCCCCTCTTTTTGCAATGGTTGCCTAGAAATTCTTTTATTTAACAAAGCTAATTGCCTAAGCAGCCACAAAATAAAAGCTTATTAGTTTGCGGTTTATTTTGTGGTTGCTTAGGAAAGATCTCTTCCTTCTTATTCTGATTTTAGAGTTTATGTAATCAGTAAGCCTTTGTTATACATTATGGTCATTAACATTATTCAGTGTGTTTTCCCTCACAGAATCGACATCATTTATGTGATAATATATTGTTACTGATATTTATTTATGTGTCCAGTGTAAATTACTTGCAGTAGTACTGAAAGGAGAATGCATACATTATAACAGTATTTGATGCTTCTATAACCATATGGATAGCAGAGTAATACATCATTTCTGGAACAGTGATGCCTAACTTTATTACTGTTACAAAATATTTTATGTACTAAGACACAACTTACTAGGAGAAGGAGTCAGAACATTTTGAGTGCTTTTTACATCTGTAAAAATGCATAGGAGAACTACTGGTGCACATGTACATTACCTCTATTTCCCTTTTGGTCTTGGCACATTCTATAAAAATGGAAATTCCATTTCCTTGTTCCTGGTAAGCAAGTGGTAGAACTGTTTTGCTCCACCATTTAACTGCATACATCTGTTGTAAATTCATTAGCTAAGATCCCAAGATCCACCAAAGTATTTGCAGTTCCCCATTTGTTTTGCTCCTAACTGATGTAAAGGTCAGACTTTTCTCAAAATTGTGTTAGACCACAGCTCTCCAGACTCCAGTACATTCTGTTAGCATTAGCACCCTACTAAACCCTTATGATAATTCTTCAAACATACCAAACTACTGCACCACATGAGCTAGTTGCTGTACCCAACACAGCGCTTTTCTCAGAATTAAGTGGGCCCATTATGCAGTACTGAACCTAAAACCCTCAGAGACACAGCTCCCTTACATTCTCATTTTTACATCATTTCATTTTGTTCATTCCATGTTACCCTTGTTGCGTTTATACCTGCTTGTTCTAGATTATGTCCCAAAGGCTGCCTATCTCATATTTCACAGAATGCTGCTTAATGAAAACAGCACAGTTGCATTAACCCTACAAGTCCATAATTTACAGTAACATCAAGCAATCCATGCTACTAATGCCATTTGCTTCACAACCTTCTTTGCCCCTTATCAGACTTCTACTTCCAATGTGATCTGCTTTTTGTACATTCAAACCACCGTGCACTTGGGGTTTGCCACTGATATATATGGTGTAAAATATTGTAATTTTTACATTGATAAAACAGTACATATTCTGTAATGAATAATAATTGTCTTACCAATTTCAGAAGAGAAAAGGATAAGATCTCAATGGAGAAGCATGTTAAGCTTTTTCTAAATATGTTAAAGTCTGCAACAGATGTTAACTTGAGATTTTATAGGGGTTCTCTTTTAGTTAATGGCAAATGCTTAAGAAAGAACTCTGCTATTGATGGTTTGTTATAAATGCTTATAATAAGGTTGCTATTCTAGATTTTATGTTATTTTTCTTGATATTTTCTTATTTTTTTAAGTTTTCTTATTTAGACAATGTAATTTCAGTTGATGTAATGTTGGGTACGAGTACTTATGTCTGTTTTGCCATGATCTTTCCCCATGTGGCAGAGGCTGTGGCTGAAAAGAGTCCTTGGAACTGTTCACTTATCTGGTTAACAAAAGGCAAATAAATAAAAATAAATTATGGGCTGGATTAACGAACAGCTAATTTCTGTGCTGCTATCATGTGTGCACCGTGGTATGACACTCACTTGATAGTGTGCTATTTTGTATTCATTTTACAGTTCTACACATCATGTAGAACCGTGAAACAAAAGCAAACAGCACGATGGCAAGATGGCAGAACCATTAAAGTAACTGTGTACAGATGGTGTAGCTCTTTGCCATGAACTCCAAAACCTACTGGAATACAGCCACCATCACACTTTAGAAAAATAAAATGTTAGGGGATGCTGCTGCTCTTTTACATGTGTGTGTGCAACAGGTTCAAATCTATGCTGCTAATGCTGATGTTGATAGACCTCATCCAAGGAAAAAAAGGGTGTTCCGACCCCGTTTAACATATCATGGAGTGCATGACATTGAACTAGTACAGTGATACAGGATGGAGAGGGAAACACTACAGGAACTCTGCAAACTCTTCCCCCTCTCCTCAAACCCAAGGGAAATCAAGGAGAACCTGTACCAATGGGAACTTAGGTATGTGAAGCATTAATGATATTAGCTACTGGTACATTCCAGAGACCCACAGGGGATATACCAGGGGTGTCACAGGCCTCAGCCATCAGAATATTGCACCAATTTTTTTAATGCTATGCTAGAACATGCAAGGGAGTACATCTATTTTTCATGTACAGCAGATGACAGAGCAAAAACAATGTAGGAATTTTATGCTGAATGTAGGAATTTTATGCTGTTAGGCAATCCGCTGTGTTAAATAAAATGATTTCTGGACAACCATTGCAAAAAGAGAGGAAGTTATTAAACCAAAGCTCCTAGGTCTAGGACTACATTTTCAAGCACCAATAGACTCATTGTTCATGGAGTTAATTGACAAGTTACTTTCAGAACACAGACAACTTTATTTTCATAATTTCTTCTGGAGGCAAATTCCATGGGGTGGAAGCAATTTGATAAATGCATTTTTCGAAAGAGCAAGTGTGAAGATAGGGCTAATGACTAATAAAAATGTTTTTTTTTTAATTACTAAGTATGAATAACAGGATTCATGCAGTAATTCAAAAGGAAGCTTGATTTCAGATTAAAGGGGAGTTTCTTAGTTTTTTGGATAGATATGCAATATTATTTGTCTTTTATGGTAGATGGATAAACACAAGTGCTTTGTTTTTAGTCCTCTACAACGTGGAAGTATTGAAGAATTAAATGCAAACATCCAAAACAGTAAGAAGTCAAGAACATAACAGAATGGTAAGAGGAACAGAATGCCTTCTCTGTCTCTGTACATCCAACCAAATTATGGGGAAGCAGCAGTCACCCCATCTCCACCCGGATTTTCCAGTTAGTTTGCAATATATAGTTTTAGATAGCATACCAATACTGCTTTCCAGCCCGGTGAGTGAACAAAGGCAAAGTACACTGTCAGACAGTTCAACAAATGACAGGGCCCCAAGATAGGTGATAAGAAAAAAACAACATTAATTAATAAGAAGTTATGTCTTACCATAATGTTCCATGTTAGTTGTCTTCTTCTCACCTTCTTTCTTGCTGGATGGGTTCGGAGCCTCCGGCCTATATTATAGCTCAAGAGCTATTTTTACCGGCTCGAGGCAGCCCTATATCCCACAATACCATGCGCTAACTCCCCAGATCTCGTTTGGAAGCTAAGACATAGCATCAAAAGTAATATTATAATAATAATATTATAATCCTCTTTTATGAGTACAGATTACCTGCTAGTAACACTAAGGATACCATGAAAGACGCAACATATTGTATCTCCAGAAATGGACTGACTCAGAACCTCGAGTCTATCCAGGCTAGGGGGCAGGAGGGAGGGACGCAAGAAAGAAGGTGAGAAGAAGACAACTAACATGGAACGTTATGGTAAGACATAACTTCTTAATGTTAAGTTGTCATTCTTCATTCTTGCTGGATGGGACAGCCCTAGCATCTTAGTCCTGGGTGGCTCAATGGAACAGACTCCTGAGTACAGTGGAACCAAAATCAGCTCTATTTCTGGAGGCTAGATCAAGCTTGTAATGGGCAATAAAGGTATGTTTGGATGCCCATGTAGCTGCTGCACAAATGGCATCTAGTGGTAACCTTGCTTGAAAAGCCGTTGAAGTTGATAGTGCCCTGGTTGAATGAGCTTTAGGCCTAGAAGGTAGTTGCCTGTGTCTCAACTCATAGATCAAGGTCATAATAGATGTCAGCCATCTGGAAAGAGTAACTTTCGATACTGGAAGCCCTTTCTTGCCTGCAGCATGAGAGAGGAAGAGCTGGTCTGATTTTCTGAATTGTTTTGTCCTGTCTAGGTAATACCGTAATTGGCGATGAACATCTAATGAATGTAATTTTTGTTCAGCCCTGTTGGTATAGTCTGGGAAAAAGACGGGCAAATCAATGGAGTGGTTTAGATTTGCTTCCGATAACACTTTTGGTAGAAAGGAAGGGTTTGTTCTGAGAGTTACCCTATCTTTATGAAAAACCAAATAGGGAGGAAGGACAGACAAGGCTTGAAGTTCCGATACCCTTCTGGCAGATGTTATAGCTACTAAAAACAGCGTTTTCCAAGAAAGAAGTTTGAGGGAGCAAGAAGTTGCCGGTTCAAAAGGGGGTAGAATTAGTGAAGTTAGAACTAAATTCAAATCCCATTGTGGGGGTGGATCTTTAACTGGAGGTCTGAGTAACAAAATGTCCTTGAGAAAGGATTTACAGAGTTTGTGGGACATAATATTTGCTTCTGAGAGTCCAACATGAAAATTAGCAATGGCCGCTAATTGTACCCTGCTAGTGGCCGATGATGGCCCCGAATGAAAAAGCTCTGCCAGGAAGTCTAGAACCTCATGAATGGGTGCATGGAAGGGATCTAAAGATCTAGTTTGTGCCCAGTGTGAAAAACGCTTCCATTTACTCGCATAAGTCTTCCTAGTATTGGACTTATGGGAAGCCAGAATGATATCACGAACAGGAGGAGAAATAAGGGGAAGCTTGGCTATGGCTGGAAGTGGAGCAACCAAGCTGTGAGGTTGATGGAATGTAGAGACTGATGCAGCTTGCCCGTGAGGTGGGTCAACAGATCCGGAAGGGGTTCCAGATGCCAAGGCTTGTTCCAGTAGGTATTTGGTGCAGGAACGGGAACCAAACTTGTCGAGGCCAAAACGGGGCAATGAGGATCATTTTGGATCTCAAAGCGGTTGCTCTCTGAATTAGCTGCGGGATCAATGGAAAGGGAGGAAAGGCTTAAAGACGACCCTGGGGCCAAACGTGAACAAGAGCGTCTGAGGGGCTGGCCTGGTAGAGGAAAAGTGTGAAGTCAAGGCACTTGTTTTGCAGAGTTGCGAAAAGGTCGCAGCAAGGCCGGCCCCACTTCCGAAAAATTCCGTCTACTACCGCTTGATTTAGAGACCACTCGTGAGGCATGAGGATAGTTCTGCTCAGTCTCTCTGCTATGACGTTGGACTTCCCGGGGATGTGCGTTGCTATCAGAAACCGTTGAGATGAAATCGCCCATTGCCAAAGTCTGAGTGCTTCTCAACAGAGAGGGTAGGACTTCGTTCTGCCCTGCTTGTTTATGTACCACACTACAGACATATTGTCTGTTTGAATTGCTATAGTCCCCATGGGAAGAGAGCTCTGAAGGGCCTGCAACATCAAAAGCACCACCCTCATCTCCAGGACATTTATGTGCAGGTGGCATTCTGACTGTTGCCAAGTGCCCTGGACCGTCCTGCCCTGATAATTCCCCCCCCCACCCGATCAGGGAGGCATCCGTTGTGACAGTGGCAACTGGAGGGGGGAGAACAAAAGGTCTGCCCTGAAAAAGCTGAGGGGAAACCATCCACCAGGAGAGATGTTTCTTGCAAGATGGTGTTATCAAAATGTTGTGGGTCATTGGCAGCTGCTGAAAGGACCACTCAGAAAACAGCATCCACTGAAGGAGCCTCATGTGGAAGCGTGCTAATGGAAGTAGAAGAATCGCCGCCATGAGGCCCAACACTTTCAATACTAGCTTGACTTGGACTCTGCTGGACTGAAACAGGAGCTGAACATTCCACCTTATGTCTGTCACTCTCTGAGGTGGTAATGTTGCAGACATTTCTGTGGTGTTTAATACGGTGCCTATAAAGTTTATACATTGACAAGGCGACAAGGAGGACTTTGCAAAATTTATAGAAATACCCAGGCTGTTGCAAAGATGGATAGTATAATCCCTGGCCATTATGAGATCCTGTTTGGTGGTAGCAGAAATGAGCCAGTCGTCTAAGTATGGAAACACCTGGAATCCTTTTTGTCTCAGGTGAGCCGTGACTACTGCCAAACATTTGGTGAACACCCGGGGGGCTGTGGTGAGACCAAAGGGCAGGGCCCTGAATTGAAAATGACTGACTCCCAGCCAGAAGCGGAGAAACCTCCTGGAGCACCTGTGTATTTTTATGTGGTAGTACGCGTCCTGGAGGTCTAATGAGCACATCCAGTTGTCTCTGCCCAAAAAGGGTAGAATGGACTGCAGTGTTACCATCCGACTTTAACACATAGTGGTTTAACCTGCTGAGGTCCAAAATGGGTCTCCAATCTCCTGTCTTTTTTGGTACCAAAAAGAACCTGGAGTAGATTCCGGATCCTAGCTGATCTGCTGGGACTGCCTGGATGACTCTTTTGTTTAACAGCTTTTTTATCTCTAGCTGAGCCTGACCCCTCTGCGCAGGTGGTACGTCTGGTAGGGGTTTTGGCGGTTGTACCGGAGGGAAAGTGAGAGGAATTTTGTAACCCTCGGATATGATCTTTTGTACCCATGTGTCTTGAGTGATGGATTGCCAGGCTTCCGGGTACAGAGATAAATCTTCCCCCGACTGCCTCCGAAGGTGGACAGTCGGGCAGCTTCTCAGGGATGCTGAAAGGGTTGATCAGGGAAGGATTCCCTGGAACCCTGGTTTTGTGGACCCCCTCTGCCCCTGGGGCGGCGTCTCTTATTATTCCTCCCTCTGCCTCTAGGGGGAAATTCACCATGTGCGGCAGGCGCGACTCCCTGTAGTTTGCGGAACCACATCTTTCCACCCCTCTGTCCCTTAGGATAAGGTCTAGAAGGCGTGGAAAAATGGACTCCCACGGCAGAGAGAGTCTTACCATCTTGCTCGCATCTGGTGAGGGTATTCTTCACCTGAGGCCTGAACAGTTCCGAACCGTCAAAGGGGGTGTTGGTGAAGGATGCCTTGAAGGGGTCGGCAAAATTACAGAGCCGCATCCAAGCGTGGCGTCTCAACGCAACGCCTGTGCCCTCCATCGGCTGCATAAGAGATTAGCCGCATGGAGGAGTTAACAATGGAGTTCAGGGTAGCCAGCTGAGAGTTTATTTTGTCCTTAAACCCCGCAGCAGAAGGATCCTGTACCGTTTCACCCAGCTCTGTGAGCAAGTCTCTTTGAAGGCGGGTGAAATGACATAAATAGTTTAGTGATCGCATAGAAAATGTCGCTGAAGCAAAGGTCCGCTTGCCATACCTGTCTATGGGTCCTGGACTCTTTGTTAGGAGGATGAACAGGTACAGAAGGTTCAGCTAATTCCTTCTTAGTGGCTGCTGCTACCACCATAGCATCAACTGAAACACCTTTGGTGAGAAAGGATTTGTCATCTAGTGCAGAAATAAATTTCAAAGGCCTCCTAGGGGTAGGTTCCATTGAATCAGGAGCTGCCCATGCCTTTCTAGCCACTACCTCCATTAGTGGGTCGAAAGGGGGAGACACCCAGGAGGTGGAAGGGTGAGATCCAAAGGCTTCAAGGTAAACCGACTCATCCTCGGAAGGTTTGAGAGTGGACCAATTTCCCCTCTGTCTTAGGATCTCCAGGATGTCTGAAAAGGAGACATCCTCAGAGGGATCTGGAACCCTCTGACTCATCCAAGTCGGTGTCCGGCGTGACAGACACGGAGTCTATGTGCTTCCTCTTGCACTTTCTTTTCTAGGGGTTCCCCTGAAACTTCAGGGGAACCCTCGGAAGAGGAGGAGACACCCAAAGTGGGTACCTTACGCTTTGGATCTCTGCTGTCAGGTATAGGAGGGTGGCCAGGGACCGTAACAGGCACTACAGAGGGAGGAGCCGCAGAACTTAACCTTGGAGTGGACACTGGGTCCAGCACACTCCTCATCACCTCGAAGGCTTCCCTATCAGACACCAAAGGTAGCCCCGGCTCCGAAGAGACCGGAACCGCCCCCGGAACCAACAGAGAAGGCTCCGAGAATGATGTCGGGGCCGAGCTCCGAGAGGGAGAGGACAAGGGTCCGATGCCACTCGCCGAGCCGACAATGGAGTCACCTCTCCATGGACGGAACCAATAAAGAGGTCGGAGCTGAAGACACCGGAGCCGAAGGAGGGGGTATCGGCTCCGACATGGGCAAGGTCATGGTTCCGACGAACTCCGGCTCCGAACTCGAGAGATGAGTCAGAGGAGGAATGGATAACTGTATCGAAGGAGCCACAGTCTGGTGAGATGGGCTCTGAAGTATTTGGGCCAGAGCCTGGGACTTTATGAGTCTACTGACCACCCTCTCGATGTCGTGATCGGAGAGCCTGGAAGACCTCGATGAATGAGTCCTATGACTCCGCTCCGATAGAAGGGGGGACCTCGGAGCCGATCTGATGGACTCTAAAGAAGGGGACCTAGAGCGCTTGCATGCTTGGGTCGGCTCCGATGATGGTTTTGAAGCGGAACCCACTTTGCTCGCCTCGGAGCCAGCCGGAACCGAGGTCGGAGCCGTCTCGACAACACCAGCCCTCGGCTCAGAAGCTGGAGGCGAGGGTTTGGGGGTTTTTGATGGCTTTCCCGAGCCAGACTTGGATGGGGAGTCATCAGGCTTTAATAGGCCCCTTAGAATAAGCTTGTTACGCCTTTCCTGCAGGACTCTTGAACTAAATCCGTGACAAACGGAACAAGAGTCCTGCAGGTGTAAAGGCCCCAAGCAATAGACACAAGAAGTGTGACTGTCTGTCAGAGACATTTTCTTACAGCACGAGTCACACTTCTTGAATCAATGTCTTTGGACATTGCCCTAAGACAGTCACACAATCAGTACACACACTCACTCACTTACACAGAAGGGGGAGATGAGGGGAATGATTAAAAGAACAACACACACACACAAAGTTGAGTAAAGAAACTAAGGCCTGTAGGCCTGATTATAAAAGTTAACTACAGCGGTGGATAGGGCTTACGAAACAAACTCTATTAAGTAAAAAAAATCGATAGGTAACAAAGTAGGGAAAATAGCCTAATAACTATCTCAAAAAATTAGAAATTCGTTGAAAAATATCCTTTACTGACCTGAGCCGGTAAAAAAGCAACCGAGATCAGGGGAGTTAGCGCATGGTATTGTGGGATATAGGGCTGCCTCGAGCCAGTAAAAATAGCTCTCGAGCTATAATACAGGCTGAGTCGGAGCCGAGGATCGGCTCCGAACCCATCCAGCAAGAATGAAGGCGAGAATGACAACTTAACATTGACTCTTAAAAGTAAAAGAATAGAAAATGCCAAAATGAAAAATAAAGCATAAAAACAACTTTTAAAATCATTATGGACATTTTCTACTCTGTATGACTACAGGGTTTTCACCACATAAGTCAAGATTATTAACTACCTAGAAACAAATATTCTACTTCCTATTTAGTTATTTCACAAAGTATACTTGTTAGAATTTGTTGGGGGATGGGGGGGGGGTGTCTTGGGAAAACCTGGATTCAACAAGGTAGCCGAGAATCAAAAAAGTTTGGGAACCACTGGCGAAGGGCATAAAGGTGGCATATGAATGTACCATCCTCAGAAATGAAAAGCTCCAGGAGGAACAACAGTCCAAGGAGAAAAAAAGGAACATGTGCATCCAAAAGGAGAAAGAAATAGGGAGGGGGGAGGGAGTGAATACTGCAACAGTGAAGAGAAGGACATCTAATGTTATGATAAGAGTTTACACAACTGTACTATGTCCTTCCATATCACTGTTGCAGTATTTCTTACAGTAGGGAGAGGACAAAAGCTAAGGAGGAAAGAAGGGAGGAGGAAGGTCCAGCAGTGCCTACAAGAAAGCCATGCAGGATAGCCCTGGCAAATCCAGCCCTAACCTTGGAAATCACATCCAACTTATAGTGTTTGGTAAAAGTATGCATAGACATCCAAGTAGTTGCCTTAGGGGATACAGTTAGTTTCCAATCCTTTGAAAAAAGCAGCAGCAGAAGCCACAGCCCTGGTAGAATGAACCTTAACAAAAGAAGAAAGGCCTTTCCCATGAAAAGAGTAATAGAATGAAATGGCCTTAGAAATACATGAATGTAGAACAGTGTGTGTATATTGTACCTTTAAGAAATGTTTCAAGGTCAGCACATGCATATAAATAGCCAGCATGTGCTAGCTTCAGTGCCATTTTGTAAGTGCAGCTAGACAGTGAGTATGTATGACTGTAATAGCTAGCTTGTTTATAAGTTTTTCTGAGTTAAATTTATTAAGCCACAATCCTGATGTTTATACATAATAAAGGTGCTTGAACAGACTCCATGAAGAGTCATCTATTTTATCCTGACTAGATGAGGAACATAGTGTCAGAATTGGGATTCCAGAGACTGCTTTTCAGAGCTACAAGGTTCAGAGTTAATAGTGAAGGTAAACTATGAGAAATGAGCACAGAAAAGGGCCAGAAATTAACCAAAGGTAATAAAAACTTGCACGATTTAATAAAAAAAGATAAAAAGGAGCATTACAAGGGCACAAAACACATTATTAAACAAGTGAGGGGCAGAAAAGGTTTATTAATAAAACAAAATGTTTAAAATTAAGATATTTCATGAAACGATTATCAGAAAAGCACATAAGGGGTACGGAATTACCTTGAAATTGCAAAACAAACATGTTTAAAGGAAAAGAGGCATGTTTAGAGTAAAATGAGCACAAGAAAAGTATAATGGGCATGGAAAAAAGATTAAATGGGCAAAATGAATATAACAAAGGGCAAAAAGGGCACATTAAGCTTAAATAAAGCAAGGTGACTGCATTTTTTTGGCAAACTACTGTATTTTGGCATAACTACAACTTCACATTTTATTCAGGGCATAACCAGAGTTATTCAAAGCATCTCAAAGTTTGAAATAGTGCTTACAATGTGTACTTATTACTGTGCATTTATTCCAAAGAGTTTATTTGTGTGGAAAGTGCAACTGTTTCATGAAGTGCAGTCAAAATACAGCCATTTTGAAAATTTTCTTGTGCTAGGTGTGTCTATTCGCAAAGTGTTGCCATTACAGTGGGTTCCTTGCACGGTAAAGAGTTATTTAGCAAAGTACAGTCGTTTTGGGGAAGTTTCAGTGTGCTGTGTACTGTTTATTCACACACTGCAGTTATTTTGAAATGTTTCTTACAATGATGATAAGTGACTTTTACAGTAAAGTAATTTCAAGAGTATTATAGTGCCTGAGAGACTTATTTAGCAAAGTTCAGTTATTCAGAGACTTTGTTGCGCTATTGGACATAGTTACAAATACTGGCATAAATTTCTGGCATATATATATGTGTGTATGTTTGTGCATACTTGCAAAAGCCTTCAGTGGTACGTGTTAATATGGCAGATGGATTTCAAAACCCCTCAACATTGGTATTTGATAAGAATAATGCAGAAAACTGGAGAATATATGAGCAAGAGTATGATATTTTTATACAGGCAGCTTACTCTGACAAAGATGCACACAGCAAGGCATTCATTTTGCTAAACCTAGCAGGGTTAGAGCCCATTGAAACAGAGCATTCATTTGCATATGCCTCAGCAGTATATGAGGGAGAAGGTGAAAACCGTCATATTGTTGTACAGGCTAAATCCAGGTAAGATCCTAAGTGTTTGAAGTGCAAATTCAGGGAAATGTGTAACCCCCAGACAAACATTACATTGGAAAAGCATTTATTTTACACAAGAGATCAAAAACCTGGGGAAACTTTTACAGTTTATATAACTGATCTGAGAAACAAAGCTAAACTTTGTCAATTTGGTGACTTAAAAGATGAGTTGATAAAAGATGGGCTTGTTTGTGGTATTAATAGTGCTGCAGTGAGAAAGATTTTGCTTTGTGACAGCGATTTAACACTTAGCAAAGTTATTGAGATTTGCCAAATCCATGATTTTACACAAAGGCACACAAGTATGTTTGCAAGTGATAACAGCATGGTTTCAGCAGGCTCCAGAGCAAATGCAGACAGCATGCAACACGTGGCTAGCAGAAGCATGCCTAAGCACATGGTAGCTGCCACCCCTACAGGTTTACCTGGGAAACCACATAATTTTCCAGCAAGTTCTAAGAAAAGGCCATGCACAATGCAGTACAAGGGTGAGTCAGCAAAACCCAAGTCCAGCTTTATTGTTAACTGTCACAACTGTGGTGCCAATCATGAGTCTAAAAGAGAAAAATGCTTAGCATTTGGTCAGCAATGCCACAAGTGTAAAAAAAATGGAACTATTTTCAAAAGTTTTGCAATTAAAGTAAACCTCACAGTTATAAAAAAGGGTCACTCAAAAAAGCAAGTTGATCACATAGAGAGCTGCAATTCTACTTTCTACATAAATGGTGTATCAATAATTGCTGAAAATGTTGATGAAGTTAATTTGCTGGCAAAGAATGAAGTGTTTTGTACTGTCCAGATCAATGGTAAATCCAATGAGCCTGAAATGGACACTGGTTCAAAGTGTGATGTTATGTCAGAAGACACATTTGCTAAGGTGATAACTGATGAACAATTCAGTGTGGCTAGTTGTGTGAAGCTTGTTGCTTATGGAGGTGAAGAAAATGAAACCGAAGGCTCTGTAGTGCTTTCATGTTATTTGGCTAGGAACTGTTACAGCTTGTTATTCCATGGACAACACACATGGAACATTATGGCGAGAACATAACTTCTTTATGTGTTGTTGTCCTCCCTGTGAAGTCATTACTGGGTCTCAGAGACAGTTTGAGAATGAATTTATTTTTTTACCAAAGAAGTTCATCATATAAGCACATATCCTAGTTCCAATTTTACTGAAGCTATTTTCTCAGAGTATGTTGATGTTTTCAATGACAAGTTGGGCAAACTTCCAGTTGTGCATTCCATGAAGTTAGACCCAGAGGTCAGTCCTTTAATCAGACCAGCAAGAAAAGTTCCGATAGCTATGCAAGATAAAGTCAAAGCTTAGCTGGACAAAATGGTGCAACAAGGTGCAATTTGTCCAGTTATAGAACCAACTGAATGGGCATGCATGGCAGCAGCCCACAAAAAAGGCTCAGATTAAATCAGAACAGAATATGTATTGACCCAAGAGAGTTAAACAATGGATTAAAGAGACTGCATCATCCAATGCATACAGTCGAGGAAGTCGCAGCCCTAATACCAAATACCACTGCTTTTTTCTGTCTTAGATGCAAAAAGTTCATTTTGGCAAGTGATGCTTGATCGCAGATCCTCATTACTGACTACTTTCAGTACCCCATTGGCATCCTGAGGAATCTATATCTGACAATTCTCCAAATGAAGTATCTCAGCATGCAATGGAGCAAATTTGTTCAGGTTATCCTTCTGCCATAGTAGTAGATGATTTATTGGTTAGAGGCAATGGTGAAGCAGTGCATAACAGAAACCTTAAGAAAGTTCTAGACAGAGCATGTGAAGTGAACCTAAAGCTCAATCCTCTGAAGTGCAAATTTAGACTACCAGAAATTACATATGTAGGTAATTTATTTACTAGCACTGGCTTGAGACCAGACACATCCAAGCAAGCAGCCATTCTTCAGATGCCAGCACCGGATAATGTTCAGGCTCTACAATGTTTTCTTGGTATGGTCAACTATTTAGGCAAGTTTATACCAGACTTCAGCGAGTTGACAGCACCTTTCAGAGAGCTGACATGCAAAAAATGTTATATGGTCTTGGTTGGAACAGCACCAGAGAGCATTTAAAGACCTTAATCAGAAAATGCCACCCCACCTACATTAAGATACTATGATGTTAATAAACCAGTAACTCTTTCCTGTGATGCTTTAAAATTTGGTTTTGGTGCAGTTATTCTTCAGGAAGGCAGACCAGTAGCCTATGCATCTAGAACTCATATCCAGACTGAAATGCAATATGCTCAAATTGAAAAAGAACTTTTGGCAATAGTATTTGCGTGTTCAAAGTTTCATGATTATATCTATGGTTCAGCTATTCAGATTGAAACAGATAACCAACTTCTAGTTACTATTCTAAAGAAGCCTATGCATTCAGCTCCAGCAAGATTACAAAGAATAATGCTCAAATTGCAAAAGTACAACTTCAAAATGGTCTATACAAAAGGCAAACTTCTTTATCTGGCTGATACTTTATCCAGATCACCCAAAAATACAATGGAACAGTTTCAAGCAGAGAATTTTGACTTTGACGTCATGGAAGTATGTAATTTTTCTACCATGACTTGATGAGCTGAGAGATCATACAAAGACTGATCCAATTTTGCAAAAGCTCAGCCACTACATTAATGCTATATGGCCATCAAAGCAATCTAGTGTACCACCTGAAATGTAAACTTATTTTCCTCACAGAGATGGTATTATTTTCAAAGGTCCTAAGAAAAGAAGTTATGTATTCACCATAACGTTCCCTGTGTGTTGTCCATCTTCTCCTTCATTCTTACTAGGTTGGGTTTGGATCCGATCCTCGGATCCGTCTTGGCCTTTATTTTCAAGCTCGAGGCTCTCTGCCAGCTCATGGCTAATTCCCTATCCCAGCATGCACCAGAAACCTCCCCAGATCTTGTTTGCCTTAAATATAAAGCTACGAGTACTTTCATGAAATAACTAGAGACTGATGAAGGTCAGAGGTCAAAGTAATCCAATTATATAGACCAAGTCTTGGAGTAAAGAAGGGAAGGAGGGTGGGATGTATGAATGAAAGCAAAGATGGACAACACACATGGAACATTATGGCAAGTACATAACTTCTTTATGTGTTATTGTCCTATCTCACCTTCATTCCTACTAGGTTGGGACAGCTTCCCTAGCACACTGAGTCTCGGGTGGCTCTTATTTCTCAGAATCGTGGAACCAAAAAAGGCCTATTCATGGAGGCCAAATCAACTTTGTAATGAGTGATAAACCTATGTGGTTTAGCCCATGTTGCTGCAGCACAAATAGTGTCAATTGGTAACTTAGCCAGAATGGCTGAGGAGGTTGCAATGGCTCTTGTAGAATGGGCTTTAACTCTTCCTGGAAGAACTTTATTTTGAAAGGTATAGATAAAGGTTTAACAGTCTGAAAGCCATTTAGAAACTGCAACTTTAGAGACAGGGGAACCCTTCTTTGAATCTGAAAAAGATACAAATAGCTGATCAGATTTTCAGAATTCTGCAGTTCTGTCTAAGTAAAAACATAATTGTCTATATACAGCTAGTTGTAACACGTATTCTGCCCTGTTCTCATAATTTGGGAAGAAAAGTGGTAATTCTATAGTTTGGTTCAAATTGGACTCTGAGGCTATTTTGGGCAAAACAGAAGGGTTTGTTCGCAAGGACACCCTGCCTCTATGGAAAAGCAAGTATGGCGGCTTTGTTGACGAGGCTTGCAACTCTGACACCCTTCTAGCCAAGGTAATTGCTATCAAGATAATTATTTTCAGGGTCAAAAATTTTAGTTCGCAAGACATTGCTTGTTCAAAAGGAGGAAACATTATTCAGGATAGGATGAAATTTAAGTCCCATGGTGTTGGAGGGTCTCTGACAGGTAGTCTTAATAACAAGGTACCCTTAAGAAAAGCTTTGCATAGTCTATAACACATTATGTTGGAGCCAGACTCTCCTAAATGAAGACTGGAAATTGCTGCTAGCTGAACTCTAATAGTAGCTGCAGCAGCACCGTCACTGAACAGTTTCGCTAGGAAATCTAGAATGAAACTGAGTGGAGCTGTAAAGGAGTTGATGCAGTTATGAACAGTCCATAAGGAGAATCTTTTCCATTTACTTTTATATATCTTCCTTGTTGAAGCCTTATGAGAAGAGATTAGAATGTGTTTAACTGGACAGAAGAGGTTTGGAAACCTGGCTATCATTGGAATTGGAGCAGCCAAGCTGTCAGTTTGAGGGTATGAAGGGATGGATGAAACATTTCTGACGCATGAGTCAGAAGATGTGGAACTGGATCCAGAATCCATTGCTCCTATCACAGAAGAGGCCACAGGAAGGAGAACCAGATTTGACGAGGCCAGAATAGAAAGATGAGTATCAAGTCCCTTCCCAAGCAATTGACTTTCTGTAGTACTTTGGGAATTAGTGGAAAAGGAGGAAAGGCATAGAGGAGGGCCGGGGACCAATCATGGACAAGTGCATCCCTTGGTGTCTCCCCCAAAGGGTGGATAAGGGCAAAGTAGCTGTACATTTGCCATTCATGGATGTTGCAAAAAAGTCACAGCAAGGCTGGCCCCATTTTTGGAAAATCATTTCTGCTACTTCTTGTTTTAGGAAACACTCGTGGGACATCAGAATTGCTCTAGGGAGTCTGTCTGCTATCACGCTGGATTTCCCTGAGATGTGCATTGCTATCAGAAAACGTAGAGAGAAGTTTGTTCACTGCTTTACTCTCAGGGCCTCTCGACAAAGGGGATAAGATCTGGTTCCTCCTTATTTGTTTATGTACCATACAACTGACATGGTATCTGTTTGGATTGCAATAGTTCCTAGTGGAAGAGAGTCCTGGAATGCTAGCAACACTAAAAGCATCACTCTCATCTATAGGACATTGATGTGCAAGTGTGCTTCATGATCCTGTCAGGTGCCTTGGACTCTCTTTCCCAGAAAATACCCCCCCCCAACCCTATCTGAGAGGTATCCGTGGCTACTGGTTTGGGGAATTTGAGTGGAGCAAAGCCACCAACGAACATCCTTTTTGCAAGTTTCTGTTATTATTATTTTGAGAGACATTTGATCCTGCAACGACCACTGAGTGGATAGCAACCACTGAAGAATTCTCATGTGCAGACATGCTAGGGGGATCAAAACTTTCACTGCTGCCATGGTTCCCAGGGCTTTTAGAACGATCTTTGCTTGAGCTTTCTTCCTTCTCAAAAGGTATGTCACCTGATGTCTTAGAGCTTGAATCCTTTCTGGAGGAAGTTTGGCTTTAATTTTTGTTTAGTTTAATTCTGCCCCTATGAATACCACATACTGAGAGGGCATTAAGGCAGATTTTTTGTAGTTTACTGTAATCCCTAGTTGGGAGCAGAGTTGCAAGGTTGTGTCTCTTGTTTTTATTAGCAGATGACTGGTTGTAGCAGTTAGGAGCCAGTCGTCTAAGTATGGAAACACCCAGAATCCTAGACATCTCAAGTGAACTGCTACTACTGCCATACATTTGGTGAACACTCTGGGGGCTGTAGAGAGGCCAAAGGGCAGAGCTCGAAATTGGTAGTGACTTGTTCCCAACTGAAAGTGCAGGTGCCTCCTGGATCTCCTGTCCATTTTTATGTGGTAATATGCATCCTAGAAATCTATACAGCACATCCAATCATATTGTCCCAGGAATGGGAGTATCGACTGCAGTGTTACCATCTGGAACTTGGTCTTTTTTACTGATTTGTTTAGAATGCTGAAATCCAGAATCAGTCACCAGTCCCATTGAGTAAATTCTGGATCCTACTTGGTCTGCGGGGACTCTTTGGATGACTCTTTTGTCCAGCAACTTTTGAATTTCTAGAGTTGCTCATTCCTTTTGACTGGGTGGGATGTCTGGAACCTTTTTTGTCTTGGGAACGGGAAGAGAAAAAGGGATGGTGCAACCTCTGGATATGATGCTTTGAATCCATTTGTCTTTTGTCACTTGTTGCCAGGGTTCTGGGTACAAAGATAGGTGATCCCTGACTGTCTCCAGAACTGGACAGTTGAGTCCATTCAGGAGCGTTGAAAGGGCCCACCAAAGAAAGATTCTCTGTTGCTGGGATTTTGCAACCCCCTCTGCCATATGGTTGGCGGCTTCCATTATTACTTCCCCCTCTGCCTCTGAGAGAAGCTTCACACGTGTGTCCTGAAAAGATCTCTGTGATTTCCGGAACCACATTTTGACACTACCTCTTTAACCTTTAGGATAAGGTCTAGTAGGCATGGAAAAATCAACTCTTATGGCAGACAGAGTCTTTCCTTCCTGTTCACATCTGGTGAGTGTGTCCTTTACTTTAGTCCTGAATAAAGACGAGCCATCAAATGGGGCATTTACAAAAAAAGATTTAAAGGGCTCCGCAAAGTCACACAAGTGCATCCAAGAATATCTCCTTAAGGAAATTCCAGAATCCACTGCTCTACTCACCCCATCTGCTGCATATGAAATGAGTCTCATGAAGGCATTGACAACTGAATTTAAGGTAGAGATCTGAGAGGATACTTTATCCGCAACACCTTCAGCTACTGATCCTTGGAGAGCATCTCCTAGCTCTTTCAGGAGATCCCTCTGCAGTCTGCAAAATGAGTGAGGTAGTTCAGAGATCTAAGAGAAAAAGCCGCTGAAGAAAAAATGCACTTTCCATACCTGTCTCTAGTCCAAAACTCCTTGTTCAGAGGATGGACAGCAGAAGATCTCTCTGGGACTTCCCTCTTGGTGGCCACTGCCACAACCATAGCATCTACTGGGACTCCCTTAGCTAGAAAAGCCCTGTCCATGTGGGATGTAATAAATTTCTTTGGCCTCCTAGGAATAGGTTCCACTAACTCTGGAGACTCCCATGCCTTTCAAGAAACTAGGTCCATGAGTTCATCAAAAGGTGGAGACACCCAAGAGGTGGAAGGGTAAGATCTGAAATCCTTCAGGTATATGGACTCCTCAGGGGAAGGGTTGGTGGACTTCCAGCCATTCTCTCTGCTTAAGCATTTCCAAGATGTCTCCAAAGGAGATGATATCAGGAGGTGACCGTGGGGACCCTTCAGCTTCATCGAGGTCTATGTCAGAAATGATGGACTCCTCTGGGAAGTCTAGGTGCTTTGCTTGCATAGTCTCTTCTGAGGGACCTCCTCAGAAGGGTACTCTGGGGAGGTTTCAGAAGAGTTGGGGGTGCCCTGTGGGGCATCCTGAGGCCTTGGATCTTGGTGTCCCTGTGGATGCAGGGTATAGAGGCAGACACCGATGCTTTATGGGGTAGAAAATCCGGAGAAGACTGTGGAGCTGCCTGTGGAGATGGCACTCTCCTCATCACCTCGAAAGCCTCCAGTCCCTGATCCAAGGAAGTCCATGGATCTGAAGAAGCTGAGGGACCCCCCAGAACCAAAGACAATGGACCCGAGGCTGAGGTAGGAGCCAAACTCAGCCAAGCCACTGTCCTGCACAGAGAGGCACAGTAGGATCCAACTCGCCCCCGGACCTGAATGGATTGCGTCGGCTAATAGACTCCTCCAGCTCTGATGGAGCCAAGGATGTTGGAGCTATAGTCAGATCTGAAGAACCTGTAGTATGTCTCATATCCGAGGGTTCCACTAAGACCAGCTCTGGATCTTCTGACTCCGAAGCCAGGGACTGGATCGGAGTAGAAGAGGTGGATGTGGTAGGATCCAAAGCCCTCGGGGTCAGATCCAACAATAATTTGGCCAGCGCTGGTGTCTTCAATAGCTTCTGTACCAACTGATCCAAGTCATCATTGGACAGACTCCTAAAAGACCAAGTCAAGGAGGTGAGAGATTTTGATCTTTGTAGGATCGGAGACCTGAGTGTAGGGGAGAACAGTTCCAAAGCCGGAGACTGATTCTGTAATTCAAACTCAACTGACATCAAGCAAGGAAGTGTTGGAGCTGATGAAGATTTGTCGGCTCCAATAACCGTTGGATCCAAGGAAGATAATTTTGGCATCTTTTGAGTCGATTTTAATAAAGTGGAAGAGGAAGACTTTGAGGATGGTGACTTGTCAGATTTGGAGGAACCCAGACCTTCCTCCAGTGCTTCTGAGTAGCGGGTTTTAGAAGTCCTTTCAGTATTAATTTGTTTTTCCTCTACAAGAGCGCTCTATGATTGAAAGCATGACAAATGGAGCACGACTCCTGGAGATGGATGGCCCCAAGACAATAAACACAAAGTTTGTGTTTATCACTCAGGGACATTTTCTTTCCACAACTGTCACATTTTTTGAAACCCATTGGTTCTGAATTCTTGCCAGACATTTTAATGGAAGAAACCACAGGAAAAGAGACAGAATAGAAAACTTTTTTTTTTTTATATATAACTAAGGCTGGACCCCCTAATATAAATGGATCACGTTACAGGGAGAACACACAAAGGAAAGGAGTGGCACAGCCTTCTAACTCAAATGGGCTATGACCAGAAGAAAAAAACAAAAATAGTTAGACAAAGTCATCTAACTTAAATGGGCTAATACACAGTCCTTGAACTTAAACTGTATCTAAACTATGCCAGAGAAACCCACGAGAAAATATAAATGAAAAAGGGAGGAAATAACAATGCAGTTTAAAAGCCATCTAACTTAAATGGGCTATTTAACAGTAAAAAGAGCTGAGAGGGACAACAAGGCCTAACGGCAGGAGATGGCCAAATGCAAAAAACATAGCACAATTGTGGCAAGAACTACCTATTTAGTTATAGACACAATTTAAGATAAATACCACAAAATAAAATCGTAACTTGAAGCAAAAACAAGGTAAAGAAATATAATACATAGTCAGAGCTAGGAGATGAACACCTGATAAGGGGAGGTTTATGGTGCATGCTGGGATGGGGATTTAGCCACGAGCTGACAGAGTGCCTTGAGCTTGAAAGTAAAGGCAGAGACTGAACCAAGGATCAGATCCAAACCCAACCTAGTAAGAATGAAGGCGAGATAAGACTGTGAAAAACTGAAAAGCTGACAGCCCAGCTAGACAGAAATTTGTAGATAATTCTATGTCATTGTAAATATTAATATAATCCACAGGCTGTCTTACAAATGTAAGAAAACTAAGTGCAAAAAAACCTGTGTTATATGTTCTAAACTTCAAAAATGTAACCACAGTGCACCCTACTGGAAGAAAGCTGATAAAGCATTTTATGACTGATCTCAGGGCTCAGAGACATGATGTCTGGATGAAGGAATTATTTCTATTGTTTTAGGACAAGAGTTAATTGCTAAATTTTACATGTATAATGTCTTATTGCTGTGGCTTCCTAACCCGGTGCAAGCTTACTAAGAAATGTAAATTTAGAGTTTCTGGTAGCCTGGGAGCCAGAGAAGTGTCAAGAATGATGTAATCTAAAGTGAGTCAGCAGTGAACTATTATCAATTTAAGAGATCTCAGAGAGAAAGAAAGTGCATTTTTTGCATTTGTCTTCAGAACTGACAACATCACCAGCACTCTGTCTTTGCTCCATATGTAAGTAGAATTTAGAACAGTATTGCTCTTAGAGTTAGATTGGAATTTAGTCAGATTTAGTCAAGCTGTTTTCTATATTTATGTCAGACTATCAAAAAATATTATTTTAGAGCATTTTCCTGTGATTTCTGAATTCCTGACTAGCACTGTGTTGAATTGAGAAGATGTCTTGTGTTTTCATTATTTATTATTAAATATTTTTAAACCTTTCAACTGTGGATGTTTTGTGTAGAGATGATTTAAGCTCTTAGAGGGCATTGCATGTATTTGGTGATACTGTACCAGCCACTCCTGAATAGCCTTAAAAGTTCTGGTCACACTTACTAATTGGATAACAGTATTATTACACAGTAAAATTGGACACCCTTTGGTAAGGGCCTTATTAGTAGCAGATATTAGGGGTTCTGGTGGCAGTGGATTACTACCTTATAGCCTGGGCAGAAGGGTCATACCTAGTGAACCTGTGTCAGCCTTCCCCAGGAGTGTCTGTGTGCTTGTATATAAATCATATCTCAAAGTGTGTGTGTGTGTGTGTGTGTGTGTGTGTGTGTGTGTGTGTGTGTGTGTGTGTGTGTGTGTGTGTGTGTGTGTGTGTCTGTCAGCTACTTGGGCAGGGACACAAAGCACTGGTTGGACAGAGGGAGTGCTGGGAGGACCTGGCTTGGAACCCTGGTTAAGGACTCCACTCTATAGCTGTGCCAGTGGGGACTCTAACTGGGAATCTGGACAGGAAGGGAGAAACCAGCCCCAGACTGCATGTGATCTCTGTGTACTATTAAGGGAAATTGTACTTTACTGTGTGTGTACTTGTTATCCTTCTCAATGTGCATGCCCCTCACTGGTGCTAGTGGTGAGGCCTGAGGCTCCTTGATTGCTGAGCCAGTGCACGGGCATCACAAGGACAACAACATATTTGTTGTTCCTGCTTCCTTACAACATGAATATATCCAGATTTTGCATTGTGGTCACCCAGGTTCTGAATCTACCAAAAGAAGGGTGAGAGAATTAGTATTTTGACCTTCTCTAGTAAAAGATATTGATAAAGTACTTTCTTCTCGTCAGTATGCAATAGTACTAAAACACATTTGCAAAAAGAACCACTTCAGCTAAGTCAAGTTCCTGAACTACCTTGGTCTACAGTAGCCACTGATATATTTGAGTGGAACAATCAGCATTACTTAGTGTAGGTAGACTCTTATTCAAACTGGTTTGAGATTGATTTACTACCTAACCTAATGTCCACTGCTATCATCAAGTTGAAACATAATTTCTCAGTCCATAGTAGTCCACACAAAGTTGTTTCTGACAATGGTACCTAATTTACCAGTCAGTTGTTTCAGAAATTTGCAAAAGAATAAGACTTTGTCAATATTCCTATTAGTCCAGAATATCCACAGTCAAATGGACTACCTGAACGTGCAGTACAGAGTGCAAAGCAATTACATGAAAGGTCACCGCGTGATAATACCAATGTCTGTTTGAATTTACTTAATCTCAGAAACATAACCCATGAAAATATACTTGGCCTGCCTGCTCAGAGACTTCTATGCAGGCAAACCAGAGCAACATTGCCTCTTAGTTCCAGTTTGTTGAAGCCTAAAGCTAAGAACAACAGGACAATTAGAGCTCAACTATTCAGAAAGCATTTTTTCCAGAAGTCCAGTTATGATAAATCGAGCAGATTTCTTCATCCATTGAAAGAAGCAGAAACAGTGAGGATATAAACAGCGAAATGTTTCCACCGGATTGGTCAAGTAACAGGTATATGTACTGAGCTGAGATCCTACTTCATAGAATCTGAGGGTGTGGAGTACAAGAGAAATCACAGATATCTTCTTCCTGTACCAGAACTGATATCTCAGTATTGCTCTTGTGATACAGACTTTAGATTTCAGGGCAATCCAGACAATGTTCCTGTTGTAGAACATGTCTTAACTTCTACTTCCATTCCTAATGATGTTCCTGATGTCCCTGCAGTTGAACATTCAGCAGAGACAGTCCCAGTTGCTAGACCTGATTCTAATTTTTATGTTACACAATTTGGTTGTATTTCCAGACCTATTGTGAAATACATAGCAACCTGGACATAACTGTTTATATGTATTTAGTGCTGTATAATTGCATGACAAAGAATTATTTGTACTGAATGCATGTCAATTAATGTCGTCAACATTGCATAACTTATTTCACAAACAGGGAGGATGTAGAATAGTGTGTGTGTATGTTGTACCTTTAAGAAGCCAAGGTCGGCACGTGAATATAGATAGCCAGCATGTGCTAGCTTCAAGTGCCTTTTTGTCAGTGCAGCCAGAGAGTGAGCACGCATGAGTGTAATAGCTAGTTTGTTTATAAGTTTATCTAAGTTAAAGTTATTAAGCCTCAATCCTGATGTGTTTGTACATAGTAAGGCTGCTTGAACAGAACCCACGAAGACTCATCTATTTTATCCTGACTAGACGAGCAACAATAAAGAAATAGTTTGCTTAGAAACAGCCAAACCCAAAGACCTAGGATAACAGGAAACAGAAAGTTACTCAGATTTACGAACAGTTTTAGTTTTATCCAAATAATATCTGAGTTGTTTATGCAAATCCAAGGAGTGAAGAACATCCTCACTAGCAGACTGCAGAGAAGGGAAAAAAGTGGGCAAACGAACAGACTAAGAGACAACTCATGAATCACCTTGGGCATAAAAGAATTAGTAAGAAAAGACACTCTGTCATTATGAAAAACTAAAAAGGGAGGAACAGCCATAATGGCCTGCAGCTCAGACACTTGACTGGCTGCGGTAAGGAAAAAAGAACAGTCTTCCAAGAACAATGCTGTAAAGAAGCTGAAGCTGGAGGCTCAAAAGGAGCCTGAGTCAATTTTTCCAAAACAAAATTAAGGTCTCAGGAAGGAGGAACAGGCTTCCTGGGTGGTTTAATATGAAGGACACCTTTAAGGAATTGTTTGTCCCCAAATTTAGAAGCCAAAGGAAGGAACCTTCAGAAAGGCATTGAGCTGGGACATATCAGGAATGGGTCTCCAGGTGCCTTCTTTCCTGGGAATCAAAAACATTCTGGAGTAAAATCCCTTCCCCTGTTCAACAGTCAAAACTGCTTGGATGGTTCCTTGAGATAAAAGACTCTGAAAACCATTTGGAAAAAAAGGGGAGCTATTCCTGAGGACGTTGAGGAATGCTCAAAAACGGGGAAAGGAATTCCAAGACATATAATACCCCTCACGAATGATGGAAAGAACCCAAGAGTCCTGAGTGATCTGCAACCAGTTTGGAAGGGGCAGGGAAAGACGAAAAGATAAAGGAACTTGTCTGAGAAGACAGTCAAGCAGAACCTGGCTTGCCCGGAAAAGAAGATTCTGAGCTGTAGGAGTCTCAGTAGAGTTAGCAGGAGAAGCACTTCTAGCACTCTTTTTACCTTTAGGAGGAGGACGAGACTGTCTACATATAAAGGCAGACTTAGTAGGATAATTCTGAAATTTGGGAACAGGGGGAAATAAAAAAATATATTTCAATTCTTGCATATTATTACCCTTTTCCTGAATTGACTTAAAAAGCTCAGCAGCTGAATCAAAGAGATTTTTTTTGTCAAGAGGAGCATCCATCAACTTGACCTTGATATCATCAGTCAGAGGCTGAAGGCAAAGCCTGGAGTACTTCCCTAATACAGAACCAAAAGCAGCAGCTCTAGACGAGGCATCATCTGCATCATAATTACATTTGATGGAAAGGCGAGCCACTTGTGATGACCTTTACAAAGAGGGGGCTAAAGCCTTCCCCTCATAAACAGGAAGATCTGAAATAACCTAAAAAGCATGAAGAGCCAGAATATACACAGACATATAGGTCTGATAACTGACAGCCCTGAAGGCTAGTAGAAGAAGTATACAGTTTCTTACCCAACCTCTCCATAGTCCTGCTGTCCTCAGTGGGGAGCAGTTCAGTAGCAAGTAAAAGCTTAGAGGGTTTATCAGAAGAGACAGAAATAACAGAAGGGTCAGCTAAGGGACATTTTGGGAAGAAATTTGCGATCATCAGGCACCTTATAAAGCATATCAGTTTTTTAGGAGCAGGAAGATGGGACTCACAGTTCTGTAAAGCTTCAGAAAAAGTATCCAGCAAGGCAGCAAGAACAGGAGGAACAGCAGAGGGTTTAAGATACTCCATCTAAAGGAGTTCATAATACCTCCTTTGAACATCAGAAACCTGGGAAAATCCCACTTAAACTCCATCATACAGGGAAACAGTATCCCCAAAGGAAATCACTTCAAAAGGGGAATCAGGACTAATAGAATCCTCTTCCTCTGAACCATAACCCAGGGGAGAGGGAATCTGGGAAGAATAGGACAAAGATTCCTCATCAGAATCTGCTTCCTCGGCAGATGAAACCTGCTCCCTATACCTCTTAAGAGGAGAAGACTACCAAGAGGAAGCAGGAAAAGAGAACCCCCCCCCCCCAAGAATATGCTTCAAATCCATAAGGGCACTGAACAAACCCTATGTAAAATCCTGCCACTCATGCTGAGGATCCTCAGAAGCAGGAGAAATATGTTTAGTCTTTTGTTTATTTTTTAAAGCTATGTGAGTCTTTAGTATTTCAGGTGGCTCAGACCCCTAAACCCAAAAAGTGCAGTGGGAATCTCCTCCCTAACAAGGACTGTGGAACACCCCTAGACCCTTCGGATCTAATCAGTCATGGTTCTCCTTGAACAATGAAAACAGATATTTGTGGAGCCTCTGGGGATGTGTGAAAAGCAAGGTACATGCCGGCCTCTGAAGTGATGGTGGCAGAGGAATCCAATTGAAAAAGCAGACTGTCTTCAAGGCTTTCAACAGCTTAGAGAGAGATGTTTGGTGGAGGTGAAACAGCAGAAGAATTCAACTGGACTTTTTTGGTCTTCTTCACAGATGGATGACCTTCAGGTCAGGATAATTCTGCCATAGTATCCTGAGCCAAGAATTTAAGACATTGGTTCTCTAGGTAAATAGCCAAAGAGGAGAGCCAGTTACACAAAGGTTTTGGGACACATGCCTGACAAACAGAACAAGATGTATGGCCATGATAAGCACCTAAGCAAAACAAACAATGCTTGTGATGGTCATTATGGGGACTCTGTCTCCCATACTGGCATTTTCTCTTTCTGGATGACTTGTAAACCAACAACCAGCAAAAAGTAAAACAAGAAAAAACACAATGGGGCACTTAAGTGAAAATAGCTTGGCAACCAGCAAACTAAACAGTGCTCAGACCAATGACAGAAGATGGCTTTCAAATTGTCACAGGCAGGTATAAGTCTAGCCTTAAGCAACATTCTACCATCTGCAGGGATGATGCCACAACACAAAAAAAAAAAAAAAAATACTGACTTCAACAATTGGCTTAGCATCTGGTGTCAGTCCAAGGGGATTCAATATCTGTCAGCCTGGGAAGATCTGGTCGATAGGCCAAGCTGCTTTGCCAGAGATGGTCTGCACCTGTCTCTTCTAGGCTTTTGGATACTGGCAAAGGCATTAGTCATCCATAGTGTGCCTTTTTTTAGGCAGTGTCAAGATAACCAACCTCTCAACATAAAATCCTCTCTAGATAAAATCAAGGCAATGCTGCTTAATGCTAGGCGTCTACAAAGGAAACTGCACTCCCTGGAAGTACTCTTCATTTTGGAAGATGATGACATCTGTGCAGTCACCGAGACATGGTTCAAAGTCACAGAAAGCACTCCAGCCATGCAGGGCTACAATGACTTCCATACATTCAGACCACCAACTGAACTTGAAAGAACCAAAGGAGGAGATGTATCCATCTTCACTGAAGATAAGTACACTTTGAGACTAGTTCAACAGTATGACTCTCTTGATTTACTCAATGACAAATTAACTATAGCCAAAGCCCCCTACTACATCATAGTTAGCTATAGGTCCTCCGCCATGACACAAAAAAGAATACTGCATACCTGGACTTACTGGAGTCACTTCCCATACTGCCCAGCACCTTACTCATGGGTGATTTTAATTATCCTACCATCAACTGGGAAACATACACAACGACAAACATGCTGGCTCAGGGATTCTTGGATTTTGTCAATGCAGATGCTCTGGAACAGCTAGACAGCACACTCACACACTCACAAGAGGCTCATATGCCCTGGATATAATACTAACTAACATGGGAGAGCACTGCACCCCCCCCCCCAAAGTGTGATGTCCTCTCTGGTAAGATCCTGTCTTGTTCAATGTAGTTATAAGATCAGACTCAAAAATGCTTATGATGTTTTCAAAGACAAATTACTTCCTATTAAGTGATGGTATAAGAAGTTTCAAAGCTCCCTTGAAAGTAGATAACACAGACTCCTATTCAGAGGTGTACACCAATGCCCTGTAGAGCCACTTAAGCAGTTGTTTAGAATCAGCTGTACCTGACCAGATTAAAACCAGGTCTTGCCAAAAAAAAAAAAAAACAAGCCACCCTGGTGGACCCCTAGTATAAACAGGCTATACAACAAGAGCATGAAACTAGTGTCCAAGAACAGAGGTCACTGGCTCAGCAGAGGAAGAAATCTCTCTCTAACTTAAACAAACAAATTAGAGATCTTGCCAAATACTCCAAAGCTAATTACAAAGCAAAAATAGCCTCCCTAGCTAAGGATAAGCACAGGGCATTAACTACATCTGATATCTAAAAGGGAATACCCAGCTATGAGATGACCTCCTTGTGGATGGCACCACCCATACTCAACTGGAGGTAATAGCCAACCAGCTAGCTGACAGATATGGAGCACACTTCACCTCCTTGTACCTCCAATCATCCCCAAAGTATACCTGCTGTCATTCCGCAACCTATTATCTCAAGAGAGCAGGTCATCTTGGTACTCTTCAAGGCCAGAAACATGGCATCAATGGGACTATACAACATCCCAGGTTGCCTTTTAAACAACTTAAAACATGACCTAGCAGACCCACTTGGATATCTGTTTAACCACAGCCTGTGAGCTGGCTATGTTCTGGTGGAATGGAGGACAGCAACAGTAATCCCTTTGGACAAAGTGGGACTATCAACCAACCCTTGGAATTATAGGACCAAAAGTTTGACTAGCCTCATTTGCAAGGCCATGGAAGGAATCATTATGGACCTTACTAACAAGGACTTCGGTAATCTCCAAACTCTGGACCCAATCCAGTTTGGATTTGTTAAAGGTAGATCATGCTTATTAAACATGGTTGACGACTGAGAAAGTCACCAAGGCCCTAGACAAGGGAAAGACAATGTATACCTCCTATCTTGTCCTAGGCAAGGCATTTGACACAATCCCCCACTCAGGTACTACAGAGAAACTCTCCCAATTGGAAAGTAACCCCTACATTACCAGGCAGGTAGCCAACTGGCTCACTGACAGGACACACACTGTCAAAGTGGGTGACTTCACCTCTGACAAAAGATCAGTCACCAGTGGCATATGACAGATTTCTGTGCTGGATGCCTTACTGTTTGGAATTTATTTTTCAGAAGTCCAGGCAAACTTGGATGGCCTGGGGCTGACCAAGTTTGCTGACGATTGCAAACTGGGAGCAATCAATGAGTCCCCCATCGATGTTAATATACCACAGACACAGTTAACACAGACAAATGATTGGTGCCAAAGCCACGGATTAAAGCTAAAATGTAAAACAATGCATTATTATTATTATTATTATTATTATGATTATTATTACAATGAGTATTATTATTTCCTTAGGAAAGCTGACATCCCTGCTAATTACATTATAGACAGCAACCCCCTACGTGCAGACCCAGTAGTATGTGACCTGGTTACTCAGGTTAATAGCAACCTGAACTATGAACAGCACATATCCACAGTAGTAAGGAAATCCTTCCATGTAGAACATGTTATAAGTAAAGGCATCACATCTAGATCCAAGGATGTTATAGTTTCATTATACTTGGCTCTCATCAGACCAGTAATTGATCACAATGCTCCCGTTTGCATGTACTTTACCAGATACCTACAAAAACAGGAGAGACCACAGACGTTTCTCACCAAGAAATCATAGGGTACACAAAACAAGTCTCACGTGGAAAGACTGAAAGCCCCGTCACTGTGTTCTGCCTCCTACAAGTTGCTGAGGGGTGACCTGTGTCTGGCTTACAAGATAGTCTCTGACCCAGCCCTAATGGAAATGCTACATATTCGTAAATCAAATTGCATGACGGTCATTTACTCCATGGAGCTTAACACAGCCTCTGACATGAGCAGGTCATACTGGAGACATAGATACATCTCCCAGAGACTGACACTTCTCTGGAATAAGCTTCCACTTCACGTGAAACAGAGCACCTCCCTGTCCCTCTTCAAACACGATCTAAATAAATGGATGGGTTACTTCAAATTCACTCCTGGGGTGGCACCCATGTCCATCCTGGACAGAGGAAGTCGTTATTAACTAGCATAGACCGTGACCTCTGTGAAAGCACAATAACAAGGACTTTTTGAGGTAATAAAAAAATAAATGAAGTAAACAGCACAGTAAGACAGTGATAAAACTTTGGAAGAATGTTTGAAGATTCCGTATTTAGCTTGAGAGCCGAAATAAACACTAACAGTGTGTTTCCTGAGAATTCTGTATCTGCTGTTGAAATAGGTGAAACACTAAAGTTCAAAAATAAGAAATAAAAGAGTTCCTACTAAGGAAAAAAGAGGTCTTTTTTGAGCTGTCTGTTAGGACAAATTTAATATAACATCACGCACAAACTGCTGTGTTACCAGTGATAGTAAACCTGAAACTGTACTGGGTACCAGAGTCACATAGAAAAGTTATAAGTGAAGAAGTAAGGAAAACACTTAAACTAGGAGTTGTTGATGAGGCCTGAGTGAGTGTAACAGTCTGACTGCATTTGTCCTTATGTTAGTTTTTAACAACTTGTGGAAACTGAATGACATATCTAAATTTGGCACTTACCCAATGCCCAGAATGAATTAATTCATAAACGGACCAGGTAAAGAAGGTTTCTAACCACTTTGGATTTAACCAAGATGTTCTAGTAGATTCACACTGAAACCAAAGAAAAGACTTTGTTCTGTAACCATGGTTGTCTTTTTTCATTATCCTGTCTTATCCTTTTGGAATCTGAGTGATCCCTGCCAAAATTCATAGACAGAGCTTTGAGATCTCAGCAACATAACCTGACAATGTAGTAAATCATTCAAACGACTGGGAGTCGCATTTACTTAAAGTGCAAGCTGTTCTGAATTCTTTGAGAAAGGCAGGACATACAGTCAATGTTGGCTAAAGCTTTGCGTGTGTGTGTGTGTGTGTGTGTGTGTGTGTGTGTGTGTGTGTGTGTGTGTGTATATATATATATATATATATATATATATATATATATATATATATATAGATAGATAACACCTGTTAAAATTTCAAGACTTGTGTTTTTTGTGTCAAAAGTTGGATGATTTGCTAGACTTATTCAGTAAGTCTTGTAAATTTAGACTTACTGAAGTTGATTTTACTTGTGCAACTGGTACAGCTTGGAAAATTAGGAGTTATGTACTTACCATAACTTAGTATATGTGTTGTCCATTCTCATTCTTCCTCACTGATGGGTTATGGATCCAATCCTCGGATCCAACTCGGCCACATTTTCCAGACTTCAGATGCTAATCTCGAGTCCCTCCTTCCTCCCATAATTCACTACCTCTAATTCCTCAGATTGAGTTTGCTGCCTATGTCTACTGATTTATAGAGACAGGACAGATAAGAACTATGACTGAAACCTTGGAACTCAAAGTTCCCTTAATGTCCAATATCCTTCCAGAAAGTATAAGGCCAGGGGTATCTGGGTGGGAAGGTGAGGAAGAATGAGAATGGACAACACATACCAAGTTATGATAAGTACATAACATCTAAATATGTTGTTCTTCTCAATCTTCTTCACTGATGGGTAGAGTCCCCAGCTACATAATTCTTGGGAGGTCATCAAGGAAGGATATGCCAGAGCACCATCAAACCAAAGCAAGGTCTGTTTCTGGAGACAATGCCCAGTTTGTAAAGCATCACAAGAGTATGAGTATACAAACAAGTTACTCTATGAGAGATATCAAGCGAAAACTGCAGTAGGAGGGTTGATAAGGCAGTCATAGAATTGATAGAATGGCTCTAGGATGCCAAGTCAATTTTAAATAATTTTCTAAATGAATCATCGAATTACAGTCAGTAGTCTAATTGACCAGGATTACATATGGGACTGCTTAACCCAAACCGAAGGAATGGGAAATAAACAGCTGGTCAGATTTTTTGTACGGTTGGTCCCATAAAAAATAAACATTATTTACAATTCAGAAAGGATGATAAAAATTAACTAACTACTATATCAATTCTTATTTTTCATCAGTGAAAGAAAGTTTTTGTGGAGAAGGCAGAAGAAGTGGCCATTGATCTGGAAGAGTGGGCTTTGGGAAGACAAGTCAAGTGCAAATATTTTAATGAATAGATAATAGAAACACCATCTGTAATCCATTCAGGTAGTGTGACTGGACCCTGCTTGACCTAAGCGAATGGGTGAAAGGAGATAATAACCTCTGGACATTATGCTTATTACACAGGCAGAGTTTGGTCCAAGAATCCAGATGCCATGGATAAAACACCCACCCAACTGCTTCCATAGATGGTTAGAGTAATATGGGGGAATATCTCCTAAGCAATATACTCCAAGTTTAATGAAAGGGAAGTGGAACTGACTGGGACTGAGGTCGTAATTTAGGGTGGTATATCAGTCCCCAAAGCAATCCTGTAAACTGGAGCAGGGAAGAAATTCAAATCCCAGGGAGATTATCATGGAGCCAAGACAGGGCATGCTGAGTCTGACCTCCATGTAGGGTTAAAGATACAGGCATAAGGAGAAAATAAAGAATAAATTTCAGCCAAGCAGTGTCAGAAAGTCAGTGTCAAACCCTGCCCACAGAGCACAGGACACAACCCTTTCCACTGCGCCATCATGCCTTCTGACAGGAAGAAGGAAGCCTTGCCTTTCAACCTCTTATCTCAGATTCTGGGTGAAAACTCCAGGGCGTTGGTGGACATAGACTTCAAAAATAGAGGCAGGGACACCTGCCAAACTCCTAGAGCAAGAACCCTATACAAGGCCTTAAACAATGGGGGTGGGGGGCAAAGTCCCAAAAATTAGGAATACTAAAGGGGAAAATATGTACTGTCTTGAGGCATGGGGGCAGGTTTTAACCACCAGCTGAAGAAAACAATCAGAGAAAAATTGCCTGCCAAAACCTGCACTCTCCAAAGGAGAGAAAGCATGAAGCCTCCTTAACATGTCACCATTGGGTGTTTCAATGCCTGCCAGAAAAAGGAATGCATAACTCTAGTATGAATAGTTTTAGAACGAATGAATGAATTTTGGAAGAATGAAAGGGACAATATCAGATCTGTACAGATCAACAGTTCAGATCAGACAGTATCATGTCCGGGAATAATCCAGTTCTCTGAATGGGACAGCAAGTATTTGTCGAATCCTTTACCTCTCAATTTTTAGCATGATAAATTTGCAAAAGGTCTGGAAATAATAGGGAATATATTTTAAATATTATTGTGACCCAAATAAATAAATGTCATTACTTAGTGGCTTCATTCCCCAGCACATTTTACGAAGGACAGAGAAAAAAACTGGAAAGTTGTAAGCTAAGCTGGATCCTAGACCTAGTATCTGAGGGGAGCATTGTCTGATTAGATATGGTTCGATTGTGTGTAGACTGGAGGTGTGCTGTTTCTGGGTGACCCACCTTACACTGAATCTGAGAACCTAGGATCCGAGGAATCTAACATCCACCTTATCACTCTGGATCCGAAGGCTCCAGACCTAGGAACAACTCGGCTGTTTCTGAACAATCTGTCAAACATCAGCTCAGACAACTTTGGATCTCTAGACCAAAGAACAACTCAGCTGTTTCTGAGCAATCTGCCAAACATCACATCAGACAGCTTTGAATCTGGAAGTGACAAAGTTTCACTGTACTGCTTTGTATCTGAAGACTCCAGACCCAAATATGAAAGCAAGAGATCCCATGTCTCATAAGCAGGTTTGTAGTCATTTGGATCCAAAGGCTTAGGATCCGATAACATTAAACAGCTCCAAAGGATTTTTTTAATTGAAACTACACTGGCTCAGTAGTTTGGATCCAAAGGGGTTCTAATCCGAGAAATGCCTGAAACTTACCAACTGGATCCTACACCTAGGATCTGAGGAAGAAAAATTAATTTTAGGAGGAACTGCAGTTAATCAGATCAGAGCTCCTCGGATCTGATGAAAGCTTAAATATTGTGCAGTACTTGATCAGACCAACCTTGACAGATCCAATGAAGAGCTTTGGATCCAGAGGCGGTGCCAGGATCTTCAGATCAGAGAGTTAGGATCCAAAGTCATGTATGGTGGTTCCGTAATTTTACCTTGCTCAGTATCTTAATTATCTCTTTCTTCTTCTCTCATTTTCTTTCTTTCTTTTTTTTTTTTTTTTGCAAGGCGTGTGAGCCCCTTAGGGAATCACGATGAGAATTGGAAATTTGAAAGACTCCACTCAAAGGCACCCACAGGAGAAAGGTTCAGCACACTACACCTGTAAAGGAAACACGGCATACTATCAAGCAGGAATTATGTTAAAGATCCCACAGTGACTCACTGGGGGGGGGCACAAAAGAGAGTCCGGCGCTATAAGACATGAAGAAAAACTATTAATCCTGACAGACAAGTGATTCATAACAAGTCTGACATTACCATACATTATTTAGTGACTTCATTGTTGATAAACATGCCAGAAAATCACACAATTTTATAATGAACACACCACAGATACAAGGCAAAAATCTGGACATTCTATGAAAAACTAAACAGCTGAGAGTTATAGTCATTACCCACCCACCTAAACTCTTAATGCACGAAATCTAGTAGGCTTTAACGTACAAAGTTTGCCAAACATATCGAGACACCTCTCAGACTATTAAATTAAGAAATATAGAAAAGCCACAAGAAATGGGGGGGCACATTCAAATAATACACTTACCAACCTGGCACCCTTATCAGGAGCCTGTCATAGAAACCAAACAATCCGATTGTCAGGAAGAAGGAGTGAGCAGAAGAGCAAAAATTGGGCTCAGGTAAAGGAAAGAACCAGAAGAGCAGTTATGATTCTTGTAAGTTTAGAAGGGGAAGCATTAATAATAATAACAATAATAATAATAATAATAATAAAAAACATGGTAGAAAGCAAAATCATGTTCTGAGCAGTTGTAGAGCAAGCTAACAGTTTAAAAAGGGAACTAAAGGTAGAATAATTACATTAACATATAGCTGAACAGTATCCAATTCAGGGAGGAATGGCAAAATATTATAACATAAAATAAATCAAATAGAGATTTTAGTAAAAAAAACTTCCTTACAGCTCCAGATGGAGGAATCTTCCATCTTGCCCCAATGGCGGCAAACAATATCTGAGGAATTAGAGGTAGTGTGTTGCATTATGGGAAGAGGGTGGGGCTCGAGATTAGGATCTGAAGTCTGGAAAAGTTACAGAAAGTGTTCTATGAACTAGGCCAACAAGGGTATAGAGAAATGAGATTTTGCCAATAGGGATGACTGCAAGTAGAGGGTACAGAAAATAGACAAGAATGGCTGGAATTTACTTGAGAAAATTGGCAAAGGAGTCAATATACTGGAAGCAAAATACAAATGATCTGAGTAAAGATACTTTAGACAGTGGCATTGGTCATGACTTTAAATTTAGGGTAACTGATGTAGTGCAAAAACATACTAGGGGTAGTGACATTACAGATAATTTAGAAAATAATGGATATAATTGGATTTTAAGATTGAATGTTGATTCAAAACCTGGTTTAAATAGTGCTGTCAGCATTAAACCTGCTCTAGTCAAATAAACAAATGCAGTTTCATTGATTTATAATGATTTTAAAGAAATCAGCATAGATTATAGTATTATTGATAGGTCTTGAGATTGTTTGTTTCTTTTGGCTTTTCCTGGTTAGGGGTTGCCACAGCGGAACTTTGGTCTGCTAATGATTGGCAGTAGATTTTGACATGCTGGCTTGCAGGGCCTAACGCACAACCTTCAACGAAGGAACGCCCATTCACGCATGTCGCCACACAGAAGACACTCTAACTGAGAATCGAACGGGCAACGTCTAACTGTGAGGCGACAACGCTTCATAGGTCTTGAGATATAGATACTGTTTTACTTATAAGCATGATTATTGTTTTGTGTATTAACTGCTGTAACATTTTATATACCAATTGTTGTCTTAACTAGAAATATTTTACTGGTTGGCTGTTGACATGTGTTGTCTTTGAGTTCTATATAAATTACGTTAGTTTATTTGAGATGTATTAGCACAGAAGAAGGGTCCTTACTTGAAAGCTTTGCATCCTGTATTTATTATTTTGCAATAAATACGTTTGGCATTTTTTTCAGGAATAAAAACAGTTACAGACTGTAAGCATATTTACCAGGAAATGGAACATATTGGATATTGTATAAATTCCCAAGGAGATGATTATTTCATGTCAAGCCTTACCACCCTTTGATGTGCAGTGATCATGGAGTTACAAAGTTTAAACTACAGCTGAATAATTCTATTATCTGAAATCTAAATAAATACACAGAAGACTAATTACTCATTAACACCTAGGTGGTGTGGAATGTCGCACTTCCAGCAGCCCACAAACACCCTGCATTCCAGTGCTTTTTCTGAAAAATAAACCTAAAAAGTATAAGAAAAACAAGTATAAATATTTTGTGAACAGTAGAAGATATTAAAACTGTACATATAGCAATGCTATCAGTTAGAAGTATACTTTACAGTAATAACAGTCAGTGCATTCATAAACGTTTCCATAAATAATGTGGTATATTCTAATGGACACAAATCCCAAATATTTTTTTTCTAAATTTTCACAAATTTTCATATCTTGAAAACTATGCACCCTAGTCATATACTGTTAGAACAGTTTTGTTAACCAGACAGAAGCTTTCACGTGACAATAAAATCCTCTATAACTGCATGTGTATTGAGATATTTACAGAAATATGAAAACATACCTGAAACTTAGAAATAAAGTTAAGAAACTGATTAAAGCTGACAAAACTAACTACTATCATAACATCCAAATTAAACACCAGAATAACCCACAAAAATTCTGGGCAGCTGTAAACAACCTGTTACAACCAGGCAAAAATCCCACACTTATGCCTAATACATCTAACAGCTGTGAAAGCATTGGCAGCCAGTTTAACAACTACTTTACAGAATCTATTCAATCCCTGGCAAACAACCTAAATACCTCAACTACCACCACTCCACAAGCAAATACCAATACTTTCCCTCAAAACTGTACTAACCTTTTCAAAATAATACCAGTCCCAACCCACCTGATCAAAAAAACTACTAAAAAAAACTAAAACCAACTACCTTAGCTGCAGATAATCTCCCTGCAGACTTCCTAAAACTAGCATCAGAGGCTATATATGCTACTCAATAACCATACTTATAAACAGATCCATCACTAAATCAAATCTTCCCACTATCTGGAAAATCTCATACATTATACCCCTGAACAAAGGAGGTAGCTCCTGTGAACTAATCAACTGCCATCCCCTCTCCCCTGTCTAAAATCCTGGAAAGGGTCATTCACTCACAATGTATGGACTATCTATTATCTCACAACCTCCTGTCACACACTCAACATGGTTTTTGCCCTGCCCATAGCACAACAGCAGTCATTTTATCCTTCACAAATACTAGTAATCACCCCAGAAACAACTCCCAGATCATATCAGCAATATTCCTAGACCTGTCAAAAGCATTTGACATGGTCAATCACCACAAACTCATAAAAGTCCTCTCCTTCCACAACCTCTGTAACGCAACTATAGCATGGTTCCAAAGCTACTTAACAAGCCGACAACAAAATGTCCTCTGGCAAGAATCCCTCTCTCCCCTACTACTGATCACCTTTGGGGTACCCCAAGGCTCCATTCTTGGACCTCTTCTTTTTTCCCTATTCACCAACCACCTCCACTCTGCCACCCCCAAGCCAAGATTATTCAGTACGCAGATGACTCCACTCTGATCTGCTCTGCATCTTCCCTTAGTGACCTGCAATCTACCACCTAGGACACCTTCCTCTCAGTAGAAACATGGCTAACAAACTCCAAACTGTTATTAAATCCCAGTAAAACTAAACTTATGCTTTTCTATCCCACCAGAAATCCCCCTCCCTCCACAAACTTTAAGATCTTCTCTAAGAACAAAACCATAATAACCCCCACCCCCCATACCAAACTTCTGGGTGTTATCGACAATAACCTAAAATTTGATCTCCATATAGACCAATCCATCAAAAAAGTACACAAAAAAACTTGGCCTCCTCTATAGGAATAAACAATATCTAACTACAAACACAAAAGCAACAATTGTTATCTACACTTTTATACGCATCCCCTATCTTAACAAACTTCCGCAAAACTGACCTAACCAAGCTTGAAACCTGCTATAACAAAATCTCTAAATTTGCAACAAATGTCCCATATAAATCCCATCACTGCCAATCCCTCAAACAACTGAACTGGCTATAACTCCCTGTCTTGCTTCAGTTTAATCAACTAACCTTAACCAACAAAATCCTTCATCAACCAGAAAAAACCCAGCCCTTAAAAAACAAGTCCAACCATACTTTGCATCCAGAGCCCTTCGGTCAAACAACAATCTACTCCTGTAAGTAACCAAAGTAAAAAACGCAGCAGGTGAAGCCCTCTTCTCTTACTGTATCTCCAAACTTTAACACTCTACCCAATCTACTTATGAATACCTCCTCATCTAAAAAGTTTTAAAAAATTGCAAAAAAACCCCACCTCACTAACTCCTGGCTGTGGACCTGCCACACCCCAGGATAGAGCAACTACCATCCTACTTACCTATCCCACCTCTCAGCTCTGATGCCTTCAACTCTTCTGACTACATCAAAACTCCTCTTGATCTACTACACCTGTTTCACCCCGCCTATTCTTCCGTAATAGAAAACGTCTTGTAAATTAACATTTAGTTCTACCCCTCAGGATGTATGTCACTCCTATGAATCACATCTATTGAATCTAGTCATACAAAATTACTTACTCAGTCTTCTGTATAACTTTCTAAAACTAGATAACTAAATTGTTTTTGAATTTAGAATTGTAGCTAATCTGTTTTTATGTACTTGAAATGCATATGTTGCTGCCTTTTCTTAAATGTTGTATCTATAATCTGTAATATCTACAATGTAAACTATGATTCTCATTTGTATTGAATTTTGGAGCTTTTCTCCCCGGGCCTCCACTGAAAAAGGACATATGTCCAATGGACTTTCCCGGTTAACAAATGTAAAATAAATAAAAATAAAATAAATAAATACACTTAGTTGTATAATTAGCAAAGAAGTAATACTGGGCATCTATCAAAATGAGCAGCCTACAGTGCAAAAATAAAGACAGTTTTCTTCAACATCTAAGGTTTCACCTATTGTCATGCAACAGTTTGCAAGTTACTTGGTTTAGTATTAAGTACGCATGGAAACATTGCTTATTTTCATAATTACTAACAAACAGCTACAATTTTCAGTGAATTATCCTGTCTCAACATTGCTGTTTTACACCATACACCTCAATAAAATCTAGGTCTCTCAGTTATGAAAATATGATTATAAATATGAAAATATGAATAAGTGGTACACAAAGATTAATTTCTCCACAGCAAGACATCCTAGATAAACAATTTTAGTGTCAATTTATTAATAATTCCTTGCCCTTTCTAATACTGCCTATTATTAACTGGCAAGTCACTTAGATGAAGAAGTCAAACCCCAAAAAGTTATGGATGCTACAAGGAGATATGGTTATGAACTGGAAATATACAAAAAGGTGTTTTAAGCTTGAATGAGATAAACTAGATGGAAGCAAAATAGTCAATATGTAAAACTAACTGGAGTGGCACATTCAATGGAAAGATATCAGAAGGGATGTGGCAAGTTTTGTAAGAGAAAATGAAAGAAACAGAAAAAAAAATTAGCATTAGGACCTACACACAAGGTCAGGAGGATACATTTACAGCAGGACTTTGTACTTAATTAAGATGAGAGAGAAAAATATAAGAAACAGAAACAAGGCTGAATTATAACTTTGAAAACTGAAATAAAATGCACAGAGAAAAATAAATAAAATGTGAGACATGATCAGTAAAATCTGAAGAAAATTTATATAAAGATATTGAGCATAAAAGGAAACCATTTATAGATATGTAAGAAGTGGTAGGAGTAAAGGCATATAAACTGCACAGACTCAAAAATGTATTCTCAGATACAACAGATTGGAGATATATTTACAGGTCTTACGCAAAACAGTTTGGGTGTACACAGTGGGAGATAATTTGTGCTAGTAACATTCAGCTGTCATCATATACTAAAATTAAATCAGATTATCTTGAAAAAGCAATGCACACTGAACCCAAACAAAGCACAAGGATACCATGGAATTAGTAAAAATAACCTGAAAGCATATCAGTGTGAATTTATATTACCAATATATCTGTTATTCATTAAGTCATTTAAGTACGAAGAGATTCCTCAAGATTGAAGACATGCACTTTTTAAACTCACATTTAATATGGGAAATTCAGAGTCATACAGCCCCTTAAGCTTACTTTATTGCTGTGGAAAAATAACAGACGGTTATTTTGAATAAATTATTGTCAGAACTGGAAAGGCATCATCCTGAAGCCATATGTCACATACAGCTACTTTGAATGAACACAGCTATGCACAAGCACATCTGAAGGATATAAGGCAAGTGGTACACAGTGCAGCTATTATTAACTTAAAAAGATAAAAGGGTTTTATATGTATTACATAGAGGTATCATTTTGCAGACATCCTGCTGGTTTTTAAAACTGTGGAAAGTGTAAAATATAAAAGACTGCAAAGGGGAGACAATTACAAAGAAGAAACACATGAAGAGGGTTGTGCTGGAGAAGGTGGGAGAGGAGGGAGACTATGCTTTGACAGGAAATAGACCCCCCCCTATTTTTCAAACTGTTTTATGTAAGAGGGTAGTTTGGGTAGGAAGTAGGTTAGAGGGTGTGGGAGAGAGGATTAAGGAAGAAAGGGGATGAAATTGCATTTAGGAGGACATCCAGTTCACAGGATCTCAAATGTTTCCTCTGCCTAATGGTGATGCACTGCAGGACCCCATTGTTGAGGAGGCAGGGACCTTTGCTGGCATGATGGTTAGCTCTAACCTAAGCAGTGAGTCTTAAAACCACTGAAGAGCATCCTGCACTGCCTGAAGCTGTCTCTCCACTACCTGCTCTTCCACATCCTCAACCAAATCTTGAAGTACATGGTCTGTGAGATTTGCCCGGCTGCCATGTGAGGTGATACCAAAAAAACAGATGTACTGATCCACACTTGCCAAGAGTATATCCAAGAACTGTTGAAGTATCCTCATGATACCAAACATCTCTCCTGACTGTAAGAAACAACCAGTACGAAAAATACAAAAACAAACTACTTAGCCAGGAATGAGAAGCTGCACCACTTTCGATGTAAGAACCTTTAATAAAAAACTCTGGTGCCTTGGCACAAACAAGCCTTCTAGGAGTCAGATCTTTCCTGACTGTCTTTGAAAGGTCCCCCATGACAATATAGTGAGGACTATATATACCTGAGTATCCACAAGGATAGGAAGTCCCCGCATTACCAAGTACCTGTGAGGATACCATACATACTCAATAAGACCCTTACAATACTGACATTCACTTTCAGTCTATCAAGGATTTCCTGAGTATGCAAATTATGAGTTATTTACTTTCTATAGCTCTGCCTTTCTGGTCGTCGAGCACCGCTGGGGATAAATGGTTTTGGCTTGGCCAAGATAAGCAGCTCACTCCAGAAAACAGCAAAAACAGCAATGCTGACAGCAAGTGAGAGCAGATTTATGCATTTTCTTAACCACTATGAATGCCACTTTAAGACTTAGGGAAACATGCTATGTCATTTCTTCCAATTTACACATATTACATTCAATTTCTACCACTCTTTTGCATTTTATTTGTGCTGTAACAGGTAATTAATTAATGTAATTCTCTATAAGAAATCAATACCTTTTCACATTTTTCTGTTGTACTTTTAAATCTAGCCATACTTTTATGTAGTAATACACACTCATAATCTTAATATACAATTTCTTCCTTTCTGGACTGTATCTACATTTATTTTCCACAAAACCATTTTTTCAATATTCTAATATTTCACTGCTACCAGAAATAGCTTTGTTTTATTATTTCTCAAACTACTGCACACTTAATTCTCATAAATTTACTTACAATTCTGTCTCTACCAAACAGCATTTTTAGGACCCAATACAGATGTTTAGAAGTTAAATACACTATCAGATTTCAAGACCAAACCCACCTTTTTCTTTTACATTATAAATCAGGTTCCTATTATATAATCGAAGATGCAATCCTTCAACTGTGACTTGATCAAACTTGAAAGCACGAAACAACAAAATAGCGAAACAGCATATAAGCTTTCTTTCCCTGGGAAAGAAATTGCTTGGCCGCCTCCGTTACTTTGCCATTTCCATCACTTTAGTCTGATCTCGGAGTTGGTATATTTAAGTAGGGGTGTGTGTGGGGCCACAGCCCCCCACTTTATGTAATGTTTTGAAGTTTTAAATTTTTTATTTATTTATTTATTTTTTGTGTGGAACAGCGATCTTTTTCCCAGAGAAAAAAATCGCTGTTCCGAGTATTCGGGATTGTAAGCTTTCACTTACATGGAGTCGATAAATCAGCGTTTGCTTTTTTAAGCATTCACTGATTTAATATAGACCCCCATAAACCTCTCTTCATCTTATTGGATTTAATAATGATTTCCATATAATTCTGAATACTATTTCTAACAAGTCATTCTGTAATAATAACAGAAGAAAACTACGTATATAGCTTTTTTTTCTAATGCAATCTGAAATGTTTTCCATAATGCTAACACACTTCTTAAGCATAGCAGTTAAAACTAATATGAAAATCACTCAAACAAAGCACTCTTGTTTTACTACTCTTCCAACCTTTAACTTGCCTCCTATCTATCTATTCACCATAACATTCCCCAACGTTTTTTATACAGTCCATGTTACATATTTTTCATTCCATACTTCTTCATAATGGTCCATGTTTATATATGACATGTTACAACAAGCTTTTGTAACATCCCAAGATGTCTCCCTATTGAAATATCGTCACTCAAAATGCAGAGTACTGAAAAGCCCCAAAAAAGTCAAAAAACCCGGACAAGAGAGAATCTCAAAAATCACTCTTCTTCTTAAAACTTCTTTTTGTAGGGGATCAAGCCCATCTGCATCCCCCCAACTAATATATACCAACTCCAAGATCTCCATATCTCAGAGAACAGGGAATATTCTGAGAAATGGCATCTCAGACTTAGGCTATACAAGTTCATTCTTTCTGACATTCGGTCAACAGTGGAGGACCGGAAACATGCAGAATGAAAACAATTGGTGATAGGGAGGACATGACTCCAAAGAGGGTATGGGGAGTGACACATTATGAAGGGGAACACTATAATAGAGAATAGGATGGGATAAAGTTGACCTGCCTGTCCAGCCCAGAGGAAACCCACCCACATATCAGTCACCACAGCTTTGGAATTCTGCTACATCAAAAGACACAGGAAACTTAATTTTTATATTTTTATTTTGTGCTTAAAATCATTTTGCTATTACTGATGTTTTTATACTGTTTTATTTCTTTTATTTCATTTAATTACTGTTTAAAAGTGATCTTGGTAACAGCCTGTTTGGGCCAGGTATGGGGGCCATCTTGGAGACAGCAGAGTGCAGTGGGAGTGACAGATCTGTTTAAGGTGAAGGTGGGATTACATCAATGATCAGCTCTGAGTCCTTTCTTATTTGCTGTGGTGATGGACAGGTTGACAGATGAGATCAGACAGGAGGCCCCATGGACTATGATGTTTGCAGATGACATTGTGATCTGTAGTGAGAGTAGGAATCAGGTTGAGGAGACTCTGGAGAGGTGGAGATATGCTCTAGAGAGCAGAGGAATGAAGGTCAGCAGGGCTAAGACAGAATATATGTGTGTAAATGAGAGGGAGGGTAGAGGAATGGTGAGGATGCAGGGAGTAGAGTTGGTAAAGGTGGACGAGTTTAAGTACTTGGGATCAACAGTTCAGAGTAATGGTGAATGTGGAAGAGAGGTGAAGAAGAGAGTACAGGCAGGGTGGAATGGGTGAAGAAGAGTGTCAGGAGTGATTTGTGACAGAAGGGTACCAGTAAGAGTGAAGGGGAAGGTCTACAAGACAGTAGTGAGACCAGCTTTGCTATATAGGTTGGAGACAGTGGCATTGATAAAAAGACACGAGTCAGAGCTGGATGTGGCAGAGTTAAAGATGTTAAGATTTGCACTCGGTGTGACTAGGATGGATAGGATTAGGAATCAGTATATTAGAGGGTCAGCTCATGTTGGACAGTTTGGAGACAAAGCAAGAGAGACGAGATTGCATTGGTTTGGATATGTGCTGAGGAGAGATGCTGGGTATATTGGGAAAAAAATGCTAAGGATGGGGCTGCCAGGTAAGAGGAAAAGAGGAAGGCCTAAGATAAGGTTTATGGACATGGTGAGAGAGGACATGCAGGTGGTTGGTGTGACAGAGCAAGATGCAGAGGACAGGAAGAAATGGAAAGAGATGATCCGCTGTGGTGACCCCTAACGGGAAAAGCCGAAAGATGATGATGATGAGTATAATTGCGGCTATTACTAGTAGGTCAGATTTATAGCTATTTCTCATTGGTTTCCTTTTTTGCACGCTACATACTGTGAGCAACTGTCCTCTATTACTGTCTTTCTAGTAAGACTGTAGGGCGCTGTGCCATATGCATTCACTGAGGAAATGCATCAAAATACCCAAGAAAGTTATTTTACTATCTTAATATTACTCAAAGTCATTTTGCAATTTCTGCTGCTTTCATAATGTTTTTCCTGTTTTTACTTCACTTAATGACCGCTAAAAAATTATCCTGGTAATTGACTGCTCTACCCCGGTGTGGGGGCCATCTCGGAGACATCCATGAATATTTTAATGAGAGTAGTTTAATTGTTGCTATTTCTAGGTAACTGAGTATAACTGGCACAGATCTATATCGGTTTCTCATATGGTTCTCTTTTTTTTTTTTACTCTCTTGATTTATACTGTGACTATCCATATTCTCTTAGCCTTACCAATAAAAATGCAGAGTTGCACCAGTGTATATTCACCGAGGAATTTATAATGTGTTTCTTTTAGACTTCTGTTACATCAAAAGACACAGGAAAGTTAATTTGTGTTTTTATATTGCAGTTAAAGCCATTTTGTTATTTCTTCTGTTTTCCTACTGTTTTACCTCTTTCATGTCACTTAATCAGCATTTAAAACTTATCTTGGTAACAGCTTGTTCTGGCCTGGTACGAGGGCCATCTTGAAGAGACAGAGAAGTGTCTATCCCAGTGAGGGTTGTTTAATTGCTGCTATTTCTAGGTAGATGCACTATTCACTCAGTTATATAGTCATTTCTCATTGGTTTTCTCTCTCTCTCTCTCTCTCTCTCTGCCTTTTTTTTTTTTTGCTTGCTTTATACTGTGAAGAATAAAAAAGCTACCACCAAAGAAGACTCAGAATCTGTGTCCGATAAAAACAAATGTCCAAAATACGAATAAAAATCAGACACAGACACGGCTGTATTATCCAATTCAAAGTCTTTATTTAGGTTCATAGGTTGGTACACAAGCCTAGCCATTACAATTCCCTGGCTATTTCTTCCCACACTATTTACTTCCCTGGACCCCTGTCTAGCAGGGCAGCTGATGTGATACCCGGGGTGAATTTCCTTTCTCCCATCCAATCATCAAGGTTCCTTTTGAGGAGGGCCAAAGAGAAGCTCTGCTTGACATGTATGGGCAGTCTATTCCAGAGTCTGGGGAGTCTCTGGGTCATGAACCTATCCCTCCAGTATGTTTTGTTTATTGTGATGCCAAGGTTTAGATCCCTGGAGCATGTGGCTCTGAGGGATTGGGATTTCTTTAAGTGTAGCATGTTCAACAGCTCTGGGTTTGACATGGCCTTGTATGTTAAGCTGAGACCGCCTCTGAGTAGACGATATGCGACAGAGTATAGTTGGAGTTTATTAAGGCGGTCAGTATAGGGCATCTGCTTTAGGCCTGTGATTCTTTTAGTGAGGTATTTCTGCAGCCTTTCCAGTTGTTGCAAATGTCTTGAGAGGTACATACCAAATGGGGCATTGTATTCTATAATGGGTCTAATGAGGGATGAGTACAGTAGGACAATGACCTCCTTTTTTCTGGATGAAAAGCCCTTAGTGATGAGGTGTGCCACATAGAAGGATTTCCTGACTGTTGTGGCGATGTGGTTATCAAAGGTGAGACCACTGTCCACCTGTGTCCCCAAGTCTCTTATCACACTTTTGGTGTTTAGTGTACTGCCACCTATGTGGTAATTCATGGGCACATGTTTTTTTCCCAAAGGGGATAACTATACATTTCTTGGCATTGAGCTTGAGCCCATGGTTCTGGCACCAAGCATGTTTCTGTAAGGCCCTTTTGTAGAGTAGCCACATCATTTGGGGATTCAATAATGGCTCCCAGTTTGCAGTCATCTGCGAACTTTGTTAGCCAGAGTCCCTTAGTGTTGGCCTGTACTTCAGAGAAGTAGATGCCAAACAAGAGCGTTCCCAGGACTGAACCCTGAGGTACTCCACTTGTCACTTGTCTGGAGCTGGATTTGGAGTCAGCTACATTTACATTGTGGGTTCTGTCAGTAAGCCAGTTGGCAACCCATCGAGTGATGTAGGGATTAATGCCCAGCTTAGTAAGTGTATCTATGATTCCAGAGTGGGGGATGGTGTCAAAGGCCTTGGCAAGGTCCAGATAGGCTGTGTGGACCATCTTACACTCGTCCACGGCTCTGGAGACTGATTCAAAGAAGTCAATCAGGTTCAAGAGACAAGATCGGCCCTTCACGAACCCAAACTGGGTGGGGTCCAGTATTTGAAGGTTGCCAATGTCTTTGTTTATAAGTTCCATGATAATACGTTCCAGGGCCTTGCAGATCAGGCTTGTCAGACTGATGGGGCGGTAGTTCCTGGGATCTAAGGTGGATCCCCCCTTGTGGAGTGGGATAACTGCAGCTGTGCACCACTCAGTGGGCAGGAAGCCTGAGGTGAGGGTATGATTAAAGGGAACACTTAGGTGAGGTGCCAGTTCATTTTGTAGTTCATGTAGTACGCAGCCCAGGATGTCATCTGGTCCCATGGATGCTGTATTCTTAGCTTTGGGGAGTGCATTTTTTACTGGTGTGGCCATTATTACTGGAATTTGGCAATCTTCCGGTATTGAGATGGGCCATTTAGGGGGTGAGAGGGGGGTAAAACTGGCACTGAATTGATCTGCCAGGATATTGGCAATATCCGTGGGATCAGTATATTTAATGCCATTCTGTTGCAGGTCAGAGCAGATCTGAGTATTGTCATTTAGATTCTTGACATAGTTATAGAATGCCTTGTAGTTGTCTTTGGAATCTTTGGCAATTTTATTTTCGTAACTAGCTTTGGAGGATTTTACGAGGGATCTCAGCTTCTTACTGAGGCTGGTAAGGGAGTTTTTTTGCATCCTGGGATTTTCCTCTTTTCTGCAACAGTTTCTTCCTTTTGTTGTAAAGTTTGTTTATGGCAGGGGACCACCAGATTGGCTTCCTTTTTTTGGAGGAGAGCATCTTGGTTCTATTTGGGACGGCACGATTCATGCATGAGTGGATGTGCTCGTACAGTGCCTTAGTGTAGGACTCAGTAGTCGAACTTTCAGTTCCCATCTGCATGGGTTGTCATGAAGTTTGTCACTGCTGACTTGAGTAGCATGAAGTTGGCTTTGGAGAAGTTTTTTTATGGAGGTTTCCTTACTGGATAGTGGGGGTGGGATGTGGATGTTAAGGATGATTAGCTTATGGTCTGACCTGACCAATAAGGGGGTGACCATAGGTGTGGAGCAGCGATTTTCCATGTTGGTAATGACCAGGTCTAGGATATGGAGCCCCTGGTGGGACTATGGATTAGTTGATCCAGGGCATTGGAATTTATGAATTCCAATTACTGTTGGGCAAAGGTGTTGGCACACGAGTAGTTTTAACAGTTAATGGCAGGGTAGTTGAAATCACCCAGTATTAGGGTGTTTGGTTGTATCTTAATATTTTTCAGTATGTTTAGAAAGGTGTAGTGAGAATCTTGGAGCATGGTGGGGGATCTGTAGCAAGCTACAATTTGGACTGCAGTCTTACCAAGTGTTAGTTGCACCTGGAGTATTTCAGACGCATTGTGTTCTGCAACTAGCCTGGTGGTGTGAATATCCTTGGTGAATATGGACACTCCTCCACCTTTAGTGTTTCGATCTTGGTTTGGTGGCCAAAAAATGTGGTAAGAGTTGTAGCCTGGTATTGCAGGGGTGCTCTCTGGAGCCTTGAACCAGGTCTCAGTTACTGCACAGATACCAATGTTCTCCATTTTTAGGAGTGCCCCGAGAGAATGCATTTCGAGGTTTAGACTTTTAGCACTGAGTAGCATTACCTTCAGATTTTGCATGCTTGTACCTGTTACGGTGGTGGTTTTGTCCTTTGAACTTTGCGTAAAAAAGTCACTATAGGGGTGGCAAGAGCCTTAGCCAGTAACCTGAATCCAAGGGGGCACAGGTGCAGACCATCTCTAGCAAAGCACAGTGGTTTGTTGATCATGTCATCCCAGGCAGACAGATACTGGATCCCCTTTGAATGACACCAGAAGCTTAGCCAATTGTTCAAGTCAATCATTTTGTCCTTATATTGTGGTATCATTCTGGGTGAAGGCAGGATGCTACTCAGGGCTAGGGTCATACCTGCCTGGGCCACATGATCCGAGAGCTCTTCCATGTCTCTTTTCATGTAGTCCAGGGAGGTACATCTCAAGTCATTCACTCCAACATTGACAATGACTGAGTCATATTTGTACTTGTTGTGGAGTGACTTGAGTGCATGCGTTATATGGCGGATCCTTGCACCCGACAGGCAACTGACTGTAATTTTCTCCTTGTTCAGCCTGGTGAGTGGGACATCAGTGTGCCTGACTATAGAGTCACCTATAACTAAAGTGTTAGGTACATTGTCTTGCCTTAGGGGCTGTTGCTGGGTGGCACACTGGTGTTGTGAGCTATGTGACACTTTGGTTGTGATTGGTGTTTGTTTGCGTTTCAGCTTAGGAGGTCCTTGTTGCTTGGGCAGGTTACAGTTAAGGGCCTCTGCATTTAGTGTTGCTATGTGTGGGTGTTGGTGGTGTGGGTTTAGAAGGGCTATGTGTTTGCTTGAGGTGTAGTGTGGGTGTTAACCTTCTCCTCTTGACTGTCTAGCACAATCTTGGGTGGAGAGAGCTTTGCTTCCAGTTTGGCTAAGTAAGTGCATCTCTCACAGGTTGTAGTGTTTGGTGGTAGGAGGAAAGGGTTGTCTGTGTACATGAGTCAATTGCTGCATTGCCCCAGTATGCCAAGATTCACCAGGTGAACAGAAGAAATCACCAGAAGCTGACCCTTGGACATGCCTGGTTTGGTGCTTTTTTTGTAAAGTACAGGAGCTATTTTCCCTTACCTTAACAAGGCACTTTGCAATTATAGGCTGTTTAGTGTCTATGATTAATTTCTCCTTATTAACAAGGAGAGTTGAGATCTTGTATCAGTTTAAGGCTTCCTAGTGCTTTCCAGCAGGTATTAGAGCAAGTGCTAGTCACAGGGATGCTTAAAGGTAAGATGAAAAAAATGGTTTATCCTAAACACTGCAGTGTGCACTAGAGAGGTTAGATGTGAAAGTAGGTAACTTAAGTTTTACCTGTCTAAGTTAAGTTTTAGTTGAGAGTCACTATTTTTAAAACAACAAGCGTGCACAAAACACAAGCACTTTCACTTCAATAGCTTCTTCAGGTGTTATAAATTGTACAATAAAACACACACCCTTATATACCTATAAAACCAATTAAGATCACATGACACACTCCATTCAGTATCTTAAAAACATATTACATATATTTTAATGCAACACAAAATAAAACAACAATAAACCCATACCAGACTCATAAATACTACACTACCTCCTAAGAGGTCTAGATTTAAGTCTAGGTTTAAGTGGTACAGCTTCATTAAGGCCATGTCCTGAGTCCCCTCTCATTCTTTCGAATCTCAAAACACAAAAGACTTTTAAAATAACAAAGGCACAGCTCAGGAAACAGATCTTTCGTTTAATACCAGGACTTTAAGCGCTTTTCGTTTGCACCAAAGCAAACTTCTTCAGAAGTGAAAAATTAGTTACACATATCATATTTAAAACCAAAGTGGAAGTGAAGTTTTAGACCACACCTTTAAAGCAACATTGTTGCTTAAAGCTATACACAGATACTAAGCATCAAAAACAGTAACATTATAACTTCCAAAACCAATTAAATATATATATATATATATATATATATATATATATATATATATATATATATATATATATATATGTGTGTGTGTGTGTGTGTATATATATATATATATATATATATATATATATATATATATATATATATATATATGTGTGTGTGTGTGTGCGCACATATATATATATTTAATTACATCAGTTTAATTATTTTATCATTGGTTTTGGAAGTTATAATGTTACTGTTTTTGATGGTTAGTATCTGTGTATAGCTTTAAGCAACAATGTTGCTTTAAAGGTTTGTAGCCTGCTACAGACCACCCTCCCAAACTCAGGAACCCCACTCGGCTTTCCTGAGAACACTGGAAAATATGAAGGTCTCTCCAAACAACATCATATTGGGTGACTTCAACTACCCATACATAGACTGGGAGCATTACTCAAGCCCCAACACCCTTGCCCAACGGTTCCTAGAATTTATAAACTCAAATGCCATGGAACAACTGGTCACCACTCCCACAAGAGGGGAAACATACTGGACCTGATCATCACCAACATGGGGACTCTATGTTCCATACCACAGGTATACCCCTCATTGGTAAGAGCTGACCATAAATTAATCTCACTGGACATCCTTATCCCATCCTCACCCCCAGCCAAGGAAATCACGGTGAAGAACTTCTCAAAAGCAAACTTCAAACTTCTCAAAACCAAGGTGGAATCCTTCAAAGCCCCCGGGCCAGTGAAAAATACAGCCCAAACCACAGAATCCTTTACAAGCGCATTCTATGGACACCTACAGGAATGCATGGATCATGCTATCCCAAATAAAACCAAGACTCACTCCTCCAAATGCAGGAGACCTGTCTGGTGGACCCCAGCCATAAACAAGCTATACAACAGAAGGAGGAAGCTACTACATGATAGAGCAAAATCCCAAAAAGGGAAGGCATCTCTGATCAGTACTAGTAAGAAACTATGATCCCTCATAAAATCATCTAAGGCCAGCTTCGAAAGAAAAATTGCACAAGACGCTAAAGATAATCACAAGGCCTTCTTCAGTTATGTCAGGAACCTGGGTGGCAACTCCCAGATATGCTCTGAATTAGTGCAAAATGACAAAAAATACACTGAACCCACAGACATTGCCAACATCCTGGCAGACAGGTTCAGTGCAAACTCCCCCTCCCCAAAAGAACAAATGTCTATCCCAACAGAGTGTAGCCTCCCTGACATCACAGATGCACAGGTGAGAGCTGCCCTCTCCAAAGCAAAAAAACACAGCATCAATGGGACTGGATGGTGTCCCAGGCTGCGTCTTACACGAGCTTCAAGAAGAAATGAACCCTCATATAAAGTCACTGTTCAATCTCAGCCTCACTACAGGATATGTACCCAAGGAATGGCGTACAGCAACAGTGGTCCCATTCCACAAAGGTGGTGCCACAATGGACCCCGGAAACTATCGCCCTATAAGCCTGACTAGCCTGGCCTGCAAAGCTATGGAGCTTATCATCATGGAACTCATAAACAAAGACATTGGGAACCTCCAAACACTGGATCCCACCCAATTTGGCTTTTTTAAGGGCAGATCTTGCCTCTTGAACCTGGTTGACTTCTTTGAAACAGTCACCAAGGCAATAGATGAAGGGAAGGTAGTCCACACAGCCTACCTGGACCTCGCAAAAGCCTTTGACACAATACCCCACTCGGGCATCATAAATAAGCCCGACAGCTTAAATATCAACCCCTATGTCACAAGATGGGTTGCAAACTGGCTCAGGGATAGAACTCACATGGTCAGAATTGCAGGTGCCATGTCAGACTCTAAATCAGTTACAAGTGGCATCCCAAAAGGCTCAGTCCTGGGACCTCTCTTGTTCGGTATATATTTCTTGGAGGTACAGGCTAACACGGAAGAACTATGGCTGACCAAGTTTGCAGATGACTGCAAACTGGGTGCCATAATCGACTCACCGACTGACACAAGCATCCTCCAAAAGGGTCTCACAGAGACGGATAGCTGGTGCCAGAGCCATGGCCTAAAGCTAAATGCCAAAAAGTGCATAGTCATCCCCTTTGGGAAAAACAAAGTGCCCACAAACTACCACATATGTGGAAATCCATTAAGTTCGGAAGAAGTAATTAGGGATTTGGGGACCCAAGTAGATAGCAATCTCTCCTTTGACAATCACGTTGCCAAAGTGGTTAGAAAGACCTTCTATATAGCCCACCTTATCACGAAAGGGTTCACATCTAAATCAAGAGAGGTCATTGTGCCCCTCTACTCATCACTCATCAGGCCCATAATTGAATACCATGCCCCATTTGGGATGTACCTTACCCAACACCTGCAGCAACTGGAAAGACCCCAAAAGTACCTCACCAAGAGGATCAAGGGACTCAAACAGATGCCCTACGCAGTTAGGCTAAAGAAACTCCAGCTCTACTCAGTTGCTTACCGCCTACTCAGAGACGATCTGTGCCTGACGTATAAAGCCATGTACAACCCAGATTTAATGGACATGCTCCACCTCAGGAAATCCAAATCCCTTAGAGCTACACTCTTCAGAGACTTAAACCTCAGCACAGAAATTAATAGGACATGCTGGAGGGACAGATTCATATCCCAGAGGCTCCCCTCACTCTGGAACAAAATCCCAATCCATGTTAGGCAGAGCCCCTCAATGACCCTCTTCAAGAGAAATCTTGACGAGTGGATGGGAGATCGCAGGTGTATCCCGGGGATCTCTTCTGTGTCCCTACTAGACAGAGGCACAGTAAACTAACCTTAAAAGGGCTATCTTCTGTGACCTACTATACAGAGGCACAGTCAAATAATCTAAAAGGGTGGTGAAAGCCAAACACACTCTGGCTAGGCTTATAAATGCCCTAGGGCAGATAGCCTAGTATCAACCTATGGAAGGTGTGGTCTAAAATGTCACTTCCACTTTGGTTTTAAATATGATGTGTGTAACTAATTTTTCACTTCTGAAGAAGTTTGCTTTGAAGTCCTGGTATTAAACTAAAGATCTGTCCCCTCTCATTCTAACAATCCATGTTGATTCTAAATCTTTAGTTTTATCACATATATCACCTAGTCTAACACTCTCTACCACTTGAACAATGACTAGAAACTTAAATGCATGCTCGGAATCAGTATTCATAACATGCTTAGCAAGTGCATTAACCTTATTGCGCTTATTAATATTATAAATATGCTCTCTAATATACTCTCTGAATGTTCCATCAGTTTTCCCTATATAGAACATCTTACATTCCACGCAATAGGCAAGGTAAACTATATGCTCCGTGTCACATGTGGCATGTACTCTAAAAGTATATGTCTTTCTCTGATCAGGATGAACAAACTCTGAACTTATGTCTATCTATGCACAAAAATTACAATGCCCACAAGGTCTAGTACCATAATTTCCATCACCCATACGAATTTCCTTAGGATAGCATGGCCTTCATTTTAAAGATTTGTTATTTCGGGGATGCCCAAGCTAAACATTATTTCTTGAGTGGAAGGGTCAAAAATGGTAAAAGGAAAGGTGGATATGACAGTAATAGGAAACTGAGAGTTCCCTTGAATTATACGAGTGATGTTGGCCGGTATATAGACATTATTAAAAAGCATTGGAAAGCTCTTACTACTGATGTAGAGATAGCTAAGTTAATTGAAGATGAGCCAAAAATTCTTTTTAGAATGAGAGGGGACTCAGGACATGGTCTTAATGAATCTGTACCCCTTAAATCTAGACCTATTAGTATATATGTCTAGTATGGTTTTATTTTATGTTGCATTAAAATATGTGTAATATGTTTTTAAGATACTGAAGTGTGTCATGTGATCTTAATAGGTTTTATAGGTATATAAGGGTGTGTGTTTTATTGTACAATTTATAACACCTGAAGAAGCTACTGAAGTGAAAGCGTTTGTGTTTTGTGCACTCTAAGTAAAGACTTTGAAGTGGATAATACAGCCGTGTCTGTGTCTGCTTTTTATTCATATTTTGGACATTTGCTTTATACTGTGACTAGCTGTATTCCCTTACCATCTTACCGTTATTTATTTATTTGCCTTTATTTGCAGGGAAAGTCCGACTGGGTAATATACACTTTCAGTAGAGGCCTTGGAGAAAAGCTCCATTTGCTTACACTGCATTATACTAAGTTCCAGTCAAACACATAGTAGTTACATTTGTACACAAACAGTAGTTACATATCTGTTTACATTTATACACAAACAGTAGTCACATTTATACATATACATTCTAAGATTTTACAGAAGTGGAAGTTACTAAAGAGAAAGAGTGGGTTGTACAGGCAGCAGTTATGTATAAAAAATATTTTGTCATTTCAGTAAGAGGTTGAGAACAATATGTTTAAGGAGAGTATTTTGATAGTATTGTGCAGTAAAAAAGTTTTAACTCTGTGATGAGCATGTACAAGACCAAGACTGGTTAAGATGTTGTTCAAGCAGTGCTTTAAAACAGCTGAGTTGGTTAGAGAGTTTTATTTGCATGTGGATACTATTCCAGAGTTTAGCAATGCATTGGGAGTACAGCAAGTCTCCTGCAATATTAGTTGACTTATTTCTAATTAATAAGAATCTATTGCTGGAACGGAAGTCCCTTGCTGGACAGTATGGTAGTAAGTAATAAGGTTTGTAGTGCTGGGCATTTTTCTGGGCGATGAATGAGTTTGTGTGCTGTAGTCAGTTGTGAATATGTTAAGATAGTTGTGCAGTTCAAGCCAATGGTGGGTCCTATGAGGGAGACTGGTGGCAAATATTTTATTGTATCAGGAGGAAAGTTTCTTTCTTTGCATATTGTTTATGTCTGTTAGGATAGGAGTGGCGTATAAGAGAGTCAACGGTACGAAGGTGGTGGCTAAAGTTTTTCTTGCAGTGTCTGTAAGGAATCCATTGATCCTACAAAAAGACTGTCATCTATTAAAGTTCCTAGACGTTTACTGTGAGTTACAGTTTCAATGACAGTATTATTTGCTGACTTTATGGTAAAAGATTGCTTTTGATTTTGGCAACTTTTTGAGGTGAAAAGCATTAACTTAGTTTTCTTGGAATTCAGTAAGACGTTTGATTCTTTGATCAAGGTTTCTATAGAGGAGAAATATTTTTGGGTAATGTCTCAGAGCTTATTTATTGTTGAGGCTACAAATTATTGTTGAGTAATCTGCATACTGAACTAAACTAGCATGGTGCCTGGAGATCTGGAGGTCATTAATAAATATATTAAATAGCACAGGACCCAGGATAGAGCTTTGAGGGACACCTGTAGGAACTAGTTGAAAGGATGAGTAGGTTTGTTGCCATTTAACAACTTATTGTCTTCCAGATAGGTAATTAAGAAGCCACAAAAAGGGGTATTGTGAAAGTACTACTGACGACAGTCGAATGAGCAGTTGCTGGCCTGGTACAAGACAGTATAAAATGCCTTTGACAAGACTAAGAACATGGTGGACACAAGCAGATCACCATTTTTATGTTGGTTTGTAAACTGGCAAAATGTAGTAGAGCAGTAGTGTTGCTGTGCTGTGGCCTAAAGCCATGCTGTGTTTCTGATAGCAGGTTATTTCAGGTTAGGTACTGCATCAGCTGCATATGGATGCATTTCTCTAATATTTTGGAGAGCAGGGAGAGAATCACTATCAGTCTGTAATTTAATTAAACTCTACCCTTTGAGCAGTAGTATGATGTTGGATTTTTTTCCACAATGATGGGACGTATCATTCTCTTATGGACCTATTAATCAATATTGACACAGGGAAGGCTAGGACTTCTGCAGTAATTTTTATGCAGTCTGATGGTAGTTGGTCTACAGCTACAGAATTAGTTTTTAAAGCAGCAACTTCCTTATGAGTGAGGTAGGTACTGGACTAAAATTGAAGAGCTGTGGCTGCTTTGGATTGGACAGGGATAGAGTGAGGGGGCAGATGCATTAGTATTTAAGACAGAGAATACTGACTGTATAAAGTAGGAATTAAACTGTGTGGGGATAGAGTCTGTCATATTGTCTGTTTTTGGAGAGGGTCTAGTGATCTTGCCAGGGTGGAGTAGTTTATTTAGTGATGACGAAAATAGTTTTCGGTTGGTTATATGTTTGCCTTGTGAGTTGGTATAATATGTTTGCTCATCCTATTTGACATGGAGTTTTCCAAAGTTTCTAAAACATCTAAATTGCTGGAGGGCATTCTGAGTTCTACTTTTATGCCAAGTTTTCCAAGCTTTCTCCCCTTTTATCATGATTTTGTTTCCTCTGTCAGCCATGGTGTATGGTTGGACTTATACAATCCAAAAGATAACTCGCATGACAGGCAGGTGCATGGCCAGAGTAAATAGCTCAAAGTCAAAAAGCAGCCAGCACCAGAGTGAATATAACCAAAATATATATTTAGTCTGACCCAAACAACAGACCAGTTTCGGCACAAAGCCTTTGTCAGTGATAGTTTAATGCTCCATCACCTAGCTTAATATAGCCATATGATAATTGGCTAAGTAAATAGATAAGGACAATTACACATTTAAAGATGTATTACCACAAATAAAAATAAACATAAAAATAATTTATATAAACATATTGACAGCAGAAAATTAAGTCATATCTTAAAATTTACATAGTGAAGAAATACAAATACCTAATATATATATGTATATATATATATATATATATATATATATATATATATATATATATATATATATATATCACCTTATAAGTGATCATTGAGACCTGGGTTGAATAACCCCTCCTAATCTAATAATCCAGGAGTTTTCTTTCATATTAAGCATATCTTGCCATCCAAATTTATTGATGTTATCACCCCTAATAGCATCAATAATTTGAAACTGAAACTTCACACTAGTGTGAAACAATACATGTTTATATGACACACAAGAAGGACATTTGTTCCTTATGTCACTAAAATGTTCTGACATCCTGATTCTCAATGGTCTTGAAGTCTGCTCAATGTAAAAAGCAGAACAGCAACAACTAACAAGATATATAACCCAATTAGTCCCACAACTTCCAAAACATCTAATCTCAAAAACTTTAGCTGTATTCCTGCTAGAAAATTCTTTAGATTTCCTCATGTATACACAAAATGAACAATGGCCACAAGGAAAGGAACCCCTTAATTGATCACCAGAAAGTGTGAGTTGTGTACCACTCATGTTCACCTGTCTTCCCTTTTTATGTAGGTTCAAATACGACCCCAAAGTACGGCCTCTCCTATATGAAAACTGGCACTCTGGAGCAAGAATATTAGCCAAAGCTGGGTTAGCTAATTGAATATTCCAATTACTATTGACCACATTTTTATAACATTAATGTCCCTACCAAATATGGTTACAAATGTAATGGGGACAACACCTGAATTGGTTTTATCTTTATAGCTAAGCAAATCATTTCTGTTAAATTGTTCCACCCAATTATATGTTGAAATGATATGATCCAATTTGCATCCTCTGGCCTTGAATCTGTTTCTTAAGTCATGCCGATAATATTCATAACTTGCCTGGTTGGAGCATATCCTTTTGATTCTCAAAAATTGAGACTTGAGGATATTTCTTGTAATATGTTTTGGGTGTAGACTGTCAGATTCCAACAAGAGTATTATATTGTGGGTATTTTCTAAAAAGTGTATTATCACTATTTCTAGTGACAAAAACATCCAAGTAGTGAATTTCATTGTACTGCATATTGAGAGTAAATTCAATACCCCACATATTATCATTAAGGTATTGAATAAACTCCAATAAATAATCCTGATCAGACTTCCAAATGAGCCAACAATCATACAGGTACCTGTGCCAGATGCCCAATTCCTCTATGTAAATATTATGGGCCCTGTCATAAATAAGCTGTTCCTCTGGGAACCCCATAAATAGGTTGGCATATATTGGTGCAAATGATGCCCCCATTGTTGTACCTCGGACTTGCCAGTAACAATCCCGATGAAAATAAAAAACATTCTTGGTTATTACATGTTCCACCATGCATAATATCAAAGTATTAAAGCCTGGTGGATAAAATTCACCCTTAGTCAGCCAGTACTTAATGGCCTGTAGCCCGGCCCAATGTGGAATGTTAGTATATAAATATTTAACATCAAGGGTGCACATCCACCAACTGGGCTCAAGTTGGGAGTCTGAAACAATTTGTAGGAATTCAGTCGTGGCTTTCAGCCTTGATCTGACTAAACTCTAAAGAGGTTGTAAATATCGAGTCAAAAATTCCGAAAGTGGTTCTGTTAATGAACCTTTACCTGATATGATAGGTCTTCCAGGTGGTTTTGTTAAACTCTTATGAATTTTAGGCAGTAAATACAAAATTTGCTTATGGGGGTCTGTCACTGTAAGTTGTTTCTGAGTATTTTTATCTATAAATCCCTCTTCAACAGCTAAATCCAAAAATTAATCTATTTCCTGTTTAAACCTATTGGTAGAGTCTAAGGGCATAAGCATGTAATGTTTACTATTACGTAGTTGTGTTTGTGCCTCAAAATCATATTGTTCCATATCCATCTCCACCACAGCGCCTCCCTTATCCACTGTGGTGATAACAATATTGGGATTATTCCTCAAGTCTTTTAAGGCTCGAATTTCTGACTCAGATAAATTGTTTCCTAATATAAATTATTCCTCTTGTTTAAAATGTAGGTCCCTGAGGACTTTTTCTTGTAAAATATTTACATGTTTGTCCATAGGTGGCTGAAAAGTAGATTTTCGAAAATGAAAATCAGTAGATCCTTGAGTATTATTTTGATCCCCAAAAAATAGCTTCAAGTTAAGAAGATGACAAAATAACAACACATCCTGTACAAAATTGTATTCATTAACAAAAAAGCCGGGTACAAAAGACAACCCTTTATCAAGTACCTTTATTTGTGTCTCCGTCAATGACATACATGAGATATTATGTACATTTTGGTAAACATTTATTTCTGTATGAGTACATCCAGTAATGTTTCCAAATTCTTGACTGTACTTATGTCTATGCTTTCTACCCCCCCCCCAGTGTAGCTTGACCCTAAAGGGTGATCCATACTTTTTGGGGTTTTTTTTGTTCTTTTATGCACTGGGGACTCTTGAATAAGTACATGTTCAGGTTCAGTGGTTGAGGATTCTTCCCCTGATGTACTACTGAAATATGTTCTGGACTTTTTCAATATAGACCTTGGTCTCTTTTTCCTAGATCTAGTTTGTCCAGAATCCCCCTCCCTAAACCTTACATATTTCTTAGTGCCAAATGGTTTCCTCTCCGCATAATCAGCTACATCCCTTTGAAATTTATGTATTTTCTTGTTCTTTAATGTTTGCTCCAAAGTAAGTAATTCTTTGGAAAGCTTAGATAAACATGTGTTGTACACTGTTTGCCCCTCAAAGGGTTTAATGTTTTCACATAATGTTTTAATGTCTGCAACATCGGTATCTATAATTCTTTCCTAAAAAGAAGCTAAAATCTCAACAAATGCCATAGTTGCTGCATGTTGGGCTTTCCCCCATTCCTCATTCAGTTATTTACAAAAGGTTGAGTTTTAATTCTAAGTCCTCTTGGTGTTATAGTTTTGGCCTTATAGGCCATAAACAGCCTTAAATGCCAAACATTGCTTCTCAGTTGGATCATACTTTTAGTTAATTTGAAAATCCAATCCCTACAGGCATCCCCTGGATCTTTCACTATGTCATCACGGACAAAGTCACCTTCCTCACTAATTCCAAAGATTTTAACATCATCCTTGTCTGAGGATAGCCCCTGTAGGATAGTTATCAAATCCATTTATACTCTCTTGTCTGTAAATTATCTATTTATAAGACTGTACCTCATTATGCAAAAGTGTTTATATTGAGTTTTTATATAAAATAATACGAAAAATTAATTTTTGTAATAAACTAGACAGTACAAAAACAATGTCCATGCACAGATATTCTTGCTGTAATATGGAAGGAGAAAAACACCCACTATGCCAAACAGTACATTAAACTTTAACTACAGAAAACCAAAAAAGGGAGGAGAAGCCATGAGAGCTTGAGGTTAAGAGACACTTTTGACAGAATTAAGAGCCACTAGCAGGGCTGTCTTCAAATAAGAAAACTTTAAGGAAGTAGAAGTAGTAGGCTCAAATGGAGGAAGAGTTAACTTTTCTAAAACATAATACAGATGGCAAGGAAGAATGATATATATTTTTAGAAGGTCTGAGATGAAAGATGCCTTTTAAAAAATGCTTAACCTCAAAATAAGAAGGCAAACTTGGATTAAAAGGATGATAGGCAGAAATGGTTTGAAAATGTGATTTAATTGCAGAATATACCAGCCATGAAATAAGCAGCTCACACAAGTACTGGAGAATGATAGGTATAGCAATTTGATAAAGGGTCTTGATTCGTGTTGTGGCACCAGGTGGAAAATCTCTTCCACTTAGGAACAAAGTTTTCTTATAGCAGGTATCCTCATGTAATACTTTTAGAACATCCTTGGAGAATAGGTGCCTGAATGGAATTAAAATCCAAACACCCAAAGGGTTAGATACAGAGTCTGAAGGTTTAGATGAATTAGAGACTCTTTTGCTGTGTGAGCAAGTCCATCCTGTGAGATAAGTTGTGATGACTGTACTGGGCTAGATGAAACAGAAGGGGAACCATTGCTGTTTTTGCCAGAAGGGAGTCACCAGCAAGATTTTTGGCTTGTCTTTCTTGATCTTGATAGACTGTTGTGAATTAGAGGTAAGGGAGGGAAAGTACAGAGGAATCCACATTTCCAAATATATATAGGTTCATAGGTGTGCACTAGGCTAATGGCCCTGGAGCCTTTATAAGCTTAGTCCATAGGATTACCTGGCATTGTACCACCCGACCTTTGTTCCCAGTGCCTCTGTCGAGTAAAGCCAATGGAGTGATCCCTGTGGTGAATTTTCTATTTCCCATCCACTCATCAACATTTCTCTTGAAGAGGGTCAGTGAGGAGCTCTGCTTGACATGCATGGGAAGTCTATTCCATAGCATGGGCAGTCTCTGGGTTATGAACCTGTCCTTCCAGCATGTTCTGTTGATTGTGGTAATGAGGTTGAGGTTTCTGGAGCGTGTGGTGTGGAGGGATTGGAATTTCTTCAGATATAGCATTTCTAACAGAGCTGGGTCAGACATGGCTTTGTAAGTCAAGCAGAGATCGCCTCTAAGTAGTAGATACGAGACAGAGAACAGTTGGAGTTTTTTTAGTCTGTCCATATAGGACAAATGTTTAAGGCCTAGATCCTCTTTGTGAGGTACTTTTTTGGCCTCTCCAGTTGCTGCAGGTGTTTAGTGAGGTACATGCCAAATGGGGCATTGTACTCAATGATTGGCCTAATGAGGGAAGAGTAGAGAGAGACAATGACCTCTTTCTTCCTGGATGTAAAACCCTTTAGTAATGAGATGTGCCACATAGAAGGACTTTCTGACCACAGTGGCAATGTGGTGGTCAAAAGAGAGGTTGCTGTCAACCTGTGTTCCCAGATTTCTTATAATGCCTTCTGTGTTCAGTGGACTACCATCGATGTGGTAATTCATGGGAACTGGGTTTTTCCCAAAGGGGATGATGAGACATTTTTTGGCACTGAGCTTAAGGCCATGGTTCTGACACCAGTCGTTGGTCTCAGTGAGGCCTTTCTGTAGGATGTCAGCATCACTTGGGGAGTTAATAATAGCTCTCAACTTGTAATCATCTGTGAACTTTGTCAGCCAGAGTCCCTTTGCGTTGGCCTGGACTTCATAGAAGTAGATACCAAACAGGAGAGGACCCAGGACTGAACCCTGTGGAACTCCACTCATGAATGGTCGTCAGTCTGACTTGGAGTTGGCTACTTTCACATTGTGGGTTCTACCTGTGAGCAGTTTGCAACCACCTAAAGATATAGTGGTTGATGCCTAACGTAGTGAGTTTTTCGATGATTCCTGAGTGGGGAATGGTATCAAAGGCCTTGGCCAGATCAAGGTAGGCTGTATGAACCACCTTGCCTTCATCCACAGATCTGGTGACTGACTCAAAGAAGTTGACCAAGTTAAGCAGGCATGATCTACCCTTCACAAAAACCAAACTGTGTGGGATCCAGAGTTTGGACATTTCCTATATCCTTGTTTATTAGGTCCACGATGATGCGTTCCATAGCTTTGCATATCAGACTCGTCAGGTTAATGGGGTGATAATTCTCAGTGTCTGTAGTCGCTCCTCTTTTGTGGAAAGGGATGACTGTAGCAGTGTGCCATTTGGTAGGGACAAAGCCTGAGGTAGGACTGTGATTGAACAGGGCACACAGGTGAGGTGCCAGTTCAGTCTGTAGTTCATGTATAACACAGCCAGGGATATTTTTAGGTCCCATAGAAGCTGTATTCCTGGCCTTGGAAAGTTCTTTTTTAACCTGTGCAGCAGTAATACTGGGTGCCTGGCAATCTACTGGTATTGTGATTGGTCCCTTGGGGGGGGGGGGGTGTACAGATGGCACTGAATCTGTCGGCCAGTATACTGGCAATGTCTGCTGGCTCGGTATAGGAGGTACCATTGTGCAGTAGCTCAGAGAAAATCTGTGTATTGCCGTGGAGATTCTTTACATAACTATAGAAGGCCTTGTGGTTGTCTTTACTATCTGCTGCAATTCTGTTTTCATAGCTAGCTTTAGAAGATTTGATGAGCCATCTCAACCTTTTGTTGAGGCTGATAATGGAGTTTTTCCAGTCTTGAGACCTCACCTTATTCCACATCAATCTCCTCCTTCTGTTGTAGAGTTTGTTTATGGCAGAGGATCACCAGATTGGCTCCCTTTTTTTGGAGGAGAGCGTCTTGGTTCTATTGGGTATGGTGAGATCCATGTATTTATGTACATGTTCATACAGTACATTGGTGTATGAATCAGCGGTCATACAACTCATCTCCATTTGCATGGGTGCAGTGAAGTTAGCGACCTCTGTTTTTAGGAGCCCAAAGTTAGCATTGGAGAGGTATTTCATGGTGGTTATCTTTGCAAGGGGGGGGATGTGGATTTCCAAGGTGATTAGTTTGTGGTCGTATCTAACCAGGGAGGAGTTGACAATTGGTGTAGAGCAACGGTCGCCCATGTTAGTAATGACCAGGTCAACGATGTTGCTACCTCTAGAGGTGGTAAGAATGAGCTGGTCCATGGCAATGGAATTAATGAATTCCAGGAAACTTTGGGCAAGTGTATTGGTACATGAGTAGCCTTCCCAGTTAATGGAGGCATAGTTGAAGTTGCCCAGCATGAGAGTGTTAGGATGGACCCTAATATTCTCCAGGGTGCTTAAGAACATGGAGTGCAAGTCTTGGGACATGGTTGGGGACCTATAGCAGGCTACAACCTGAATCGCTATCTTACCCAATGTTATCTGTGCCTGAAGTATCTCAGATGCATTATGTTGGGCTACCAGTCTGGAGGTGTGTGCATCCTTTATGAATATGGAAACACCCCACCTTTGGAGCTTCGGTCCAAGTTCTGGGGCCGAAAGTTGTGGAATGAGTTATAGCCTGGTAGTGCAAAGGTGCTTTCTGCTGCCTTGAACCAGGCCTCTGTTACGGCATAAATGTCGATGTTCTCCATTTTAAGAAGTGCTTCGAGCAAGTGCAATTTGAGATTTAGACTTCTAGAGTTGAGCAGCATGACCATCAGATTGCAATTGTTTGTAGCTGTTACAGTGGTAATTTGGTCTTTGGAACACTGCCTAAAAAAGGCACTATAGGGATGGCAAGAGCCTTGGCCTGTATCCAGAAACCCAGGGGTGAGAGATCCAGGCCATCTCTGGCAAAGCATCGAGGTCTGTCAATCATGTCATCCCAGGCAGATAGATACTGGATCCCCTTAGAATGACACTAGAAACTTAGCCAATTGTTGAAATATAAAAATTGTACACACCCCTGTTAAAATGCCAGGTTTCTGTGATAGAAAAAATGAGACCACAATAAATAATTTAAAAACTTTTCCCACCTTTAATGTGACCTACAACCCATACAATTCAATTGAAAAACAAATATGTTAGGGGAAAAAATATAAAAAATAAAAAACGCACAATAAGCTGGTCACCTAAGTGTACACACCCTTAAACTAATACTTTGTTGAAGCACCTTTTGCTTTAATTACTCACTGCTACATTAGCTTTATTTATATGGATAGATTACCTTAGCTAATTACATTTAGGAAGCAGAAGGAAAACAGTCCAGGGGCCCCTGGAGGATGGTCCTAACAAAGCTTAATTTGGACCTAGAGATGGAATTTAGCTTATAGTGCTTTGTAAAAGTATGTACAGAGGACCAAGTAGCAGCTTCCAGAATACTTTCTTCTAGAATCCAACCCTTTCCAAAAAGTCACAGATGAAGCAAAGGCCCTGGTAGAGTAGGCCTTAAGCCTGCTTGGAATAGTTTGTTATGGTGAGCATAACAGAAGGTAATAGCCTTAGACAACCATTTGGAAATGGTCTGTTTTGACACAGCATGACCCTTCTTCTTACCTTCACAAGAAATTAACAATTGATCAGAAGATCTGAAAGATTCAGCTCTGTCAAAATAGTGCTGGAGTTGTCAGTGGACATCCAAAGTATAATTTTTAGGTTCAGGAAAGAAAATGGGGAGATGGATAATTTGGCTTAAAGTAAACACAGAAACCACTTTAGGCATAAAGGGAGTATTAGTTCTCAAAGAAACCCTATCCCTATGGAAAATGAGATGGTTGAGTCACCATAAAAGCATGGAACTCAGATACCCTTACTGTAGAGTTCAGAGCAATCAGTAAAACTATTTTCAATGTTAATAACGTCAAGTCAGCCAGATTAGCTGGTTCAAATGGAGCAAGTATTAGATCCTCTAACACAAAATTAAGATCCTAAGAAAGAGTCACCGGTTTTCGTGGAGGCCGATTATGCAAAACCCCTTTCAAGAAAATTTTGACATGAGATTGCACTGAAATAGAAGGATCCATGGGGAGACGAGCTAAAATGGCCAATAAATTAACCTTGATCAATGAATAAGAAATGCCATAGGATAATAACTCACACAAATATTGTAAAACCAGAGAACAACTGGCCCTGAATGGGTGCAGGTTATGTTGTTGGCACCAACCACAAAACCTTTTCCATTTGCTAATACATGATTTTCTAGTAGCAGGCTTTCTTGCCTTCATTAATACCTACACTTCATGTCCTCAGTAAACTGGTGCCTAAAAAGAATTAAGACTATATCATCCAGTCAGTCAAATGAAGATGATTGACACTGGGGTGTATGAGTAGATCCTGTCTGTGAAGTAGCTTCTGGTAATCGCCCCCTGGCCACTTCCAAAAGGAGGGAGAACCACTGTTGTCTGAGCCAGAAGGGTGTTACCACAATGATCTTGGGGATTCCTTCTGAATCTTCAAAAATACTCTGGATATTAATGGAAAGGGTGTAAAAGCATACAGGAACATTTCCTGGCCTAGGAAAGAAAAGGCATCTGTCTTCCAGGCCTTTTTTATATGGAGTCCCAGAACAGAATGAACCTAAGAATCTTGCCAGTTGATTGTTCAGAAAGGAGGCAAACAGGTCTACTTGAGGAACTCCCTACAGATGGATCAAATCTTGGAAAACCCTCAATCTAGTTTCCATTTGTGAGGGTCTGCTTTGCCCTCACTCAGCTTGTCTGCCACATAGTTTTGCTCTGACAGAATGTAGGATGCCTGCAGAGTGAGATGGTGCTGTGAAGCTATATATCCAAAGGTAACATAGCTAGTCTGCAAATGGGGGTATGACCTGGTTCCCATTGCTTGTTGATTTACCACATGTCTGTGGCATTGTCTGTAACTAGTTGAAGAGTCTCGAGGATCATAGAGAGTTCAGGGAGTTGAGTGCTTTGACCAGGGCTAGCATCTTCTTGATATTTATATGCTTGCATCTGTCCTTGGTGTCCCGCACTCCTTGCAATTTTATCCCTCCTGAAACTGCTCCCCAAACAAAGTCTGAAGTGTCTGTGGTGACTGACTGCTTTGGTACAGGGAGGGAGAACTATTACAAAGGGGATTCTGGATCTTTCTTTCATAATCCTCTTTGGTACAGGAAGGGAGAACTATTACAAAGAGGATTATGAAAGAAATATCCAGAACTGGCCTCCAAGCATTTTCTTTCTCTGGCACTAGGAACATCCTTGAATATAAACCCTTCCCCACCTAGAAAGGAGGAACTTGTTCTATCACTTCTTGGGAGAGGTGGAAACAGATGAGTCTCATCTGGAGAATGTGGAATGCACCCTCCCCCCCAGAAAGGAGGGATTTCCTCCCGCTACCATTGGTAACACAGATGAATAATTTAGAGAACCCATTTAGCTGAAACAATCTCTTGCCAATGAACAAAATGGAGATTCAGACTTTCTGGAAGAAAAAAAGGGTCAGGTTGGTCATTCAGACTTGGATTGTCCTTGACTGGGGAGTCTCGAGACTTCTTTTTGGAACCCTCTTGCCATTTTTTCTTAAATACCTGTTTACCTGAACTATGTTGAAACTAGTTATTCTGTTTTTTTTTTTTTCTTCCAAAACTGGATGGGGAAATAGAAAATCCTTTGGACAATTTGGAAAAGGTTGGCTGAAAAATCTGATGAGATTCCATGGGTCAGCCTGCCTCTTTCATCACACTTTTTGATTACCTTTGCAGCAGAGGGGCCAGTCATTAAATATCTATTCAAGGAAGAATTTAAAATTTCATTTTTAAGATCTGGGAGGTTCTGAGAATGCAGTCATGCAAACTTCCTAAAAATAGTACCTGTAGCCATAGCCCTGGTATTTGTATCAAGTCATACACACACTGTAAACAATGAGTAGTGACCTGTGCAAAAGAAGAAACTAAGTTATTTAAAGCACGTTTTCCTCACAAGAAGAAAATGCAGACAAAATGGTCCTCATACTTTCACAATTTGTCAGAATAAACTGAGATATGAATCTGACAGTTCAAAATTCTGAAAATACACTTTTTCCCATACCTATCAACAATTTTCCCATCATTATCAGAAAGAGTAAGGATTGGAATTAACTAAGTGCTTAGCTGAAATGACATCTACTAAAGTGATAGCTACTGGGACAGGTTTGGGAATACTGTACAAAAATTTAAAAGACTGAGGAATTTTACACATCCTATCTGCCTTTTTAGGGGTGGTTGGCTATCAGGAAAACTGCAGGCAGTAAGACAAACATCCTCTAAAGCAGACAGAACAGGAGAAATGGGTGTAGGTTCTGGAAATTCCTTCTGTAACAACTCACAGTATTTTCTGAAAGATTGAGAAACCTCAGTGTTATCCCACTAAAAACACTGGGACATTCTAGCAACAGTCCCAGAGAAAGAGCGCCCCCCCCCCACCACAACAAGAATCAGAAAGTAAGCTCTCTTCTGAGTCTGAATCAAAAATCTAAGGACAAACCCTAAATCTGTCCCAGAGTCTTCCTGTCCAGATTCACAGTCTTGAATCTTTTCAGGAAAGAAGGCATCCCTACCAGAACCTACTCTACAAAAAGGATCAATAGCCTGAAACAAACCCTGACATGGTCCCGGTAAACCACTCCCATCCAAAGAAATTTGAGAATACATACATGCTTGGTTTTCTGTTTCTTTTTGACAGGACACTGGGGCTGACCTTGTTACTAAAGGCAGCCACTGCTTCCCTAGGGATGGGCACAGCATTCTTGCACAACAAGGAAACCTTCCATGTTCCTCTTCCAGGACTGACAAGAGTGGCTCTTCCTTGTCCACTGGGGGGATCCCATCAGGTGCAGAAGATCTGATTAACCCCCCCCAGTCCACAGTGGCTGTAGGTGCTACACCAGAGGGATCAGGGGGTAAAAGATGAGTAGTATGAGGTACAACATATGACCACAGCAGAGTCACCCACCTATGGCTGTGGCAAATTGATAACCTTCTGTGCTGACCTTCTGTGCTGACAAAGGCTGCTTGTTTAACTTTTTCTTTGTGTGGCTGGAAGCAGGACAGAAAGTGAGAATGACAATCTGTTCCATGGTCAAGCTGAAAATGGTACTGCTATCCTGGGACAAAACAAGCAATGAATGTCAGTGCAACTACCAGTCCACAAACCTTACTTTTTTGAAGGAAAAAAAAAACACAGTAAAAAGCACTTTAGATACAATGGCAGTTGTACAATGAAAAAAAAAAAGAATTTCTCCACAGAAAATATTTTATCAGTTAGTTAACACTACTTTTAAATTGACAGAAGCAAGTGCTCCATTTAAAAGTACACTACAATCTTGAGATAATCAGTTAAAATACAACATTCCTACCTTTAAAATAACTTAAAGAGGAAAGCAATAAATCATCAATAAAAAAAAATGTAAATGGAATTTTTTTTCCCAAAAGGGAACTTATCTGACCATCTAAGGAAATCACAAGCTGACCATCGATCCTCGCAAGCCTCAGAGGAAAGCATTGAAGGGCTTCACATGCAGACGTGTTTTTTGGTCAGCTCAGCTTAAACTACTTGACATTCTGGACACATGGAATATGCCTTGAAGCTTTGCAAACTGTCCTGCTGTTATATCCTTGGCAACCCACATAGTTAAGGCTAATGCAGCAGTGATCAATATGACAAAACATCTTCTGTGACTGTATCTTCTACAGTTTCAGTCACCAGTGCTTCCAAATTCTCAGTAATCATCATATGTTTATAATTAAGATCTCCCCTGAAGATAGGACTTGCATAATGGGACAACCCCACCCCCCAGTAAATAAATAAATAAATTCACTTAAAGCCAAACATGCAGTTTTATTTGTTCATTAATTTAGCCTGTAAAGAATCAAAATATGTACCATCTTCCTCTGGCATAGTTAATTTCTTAACAGCTCAACAATTTTCTCAGTGTAAGTTTCCTTTCCTTTTCAAACCTTTGCCATTCTTCCTATTACTTGTTCTCCCATATTTATTTTCCAAAATATTCTTCCACATGATTTAAAATACTTCATTTTCTGTTAAAATGTTCCCGTCTTTGTTTATTAAATCAAAACATGTCAGCCTATTTACAGCTGTTTCAATTAAGGCAAATAAATGGAGATAAGCCCAGAAATAACTTTCAGTGACAGTTTTTCTCTCCACTGTTGTGTGACCTTCGAATAGCGTGGGATTTCTGAGGGGGGAACTTGCTCCCCCATTTAAATAAAAAAAAACCTGTCAGATGCTCACTGAAAGTGCTTTCAGCAAGTTTAATTGATTCAATCAGCATTTGCTCAAAAAGTTACCAATGGATCAACATGATTCCCCTTACACTTTTCATATATGTCGTCTTCGGTTTCTTTTTTCCTTATAATAATTGGCAGACTTCTTCCTTGTTATCATGAATACAAAATATTTACATTTATACAGTTCAGTTAATGTTTTCTGTCTCATTTTACACAGTACACTCTCTTCATTCTGATCTTAGTCAGGCGTATACAACCTCTAAAGCTATGTGAACCTTACTTTCCGTCCTTCCTCTAATCACTTTTCTTTTTTCATTCTTTCTCATGAAAATATAATATTTTCTTCACTTCTGCTTCAAAACCTGTCCACACTGTACTTCCTAATATGGAACATTCATTTCATCATATGATATGACCACAATTAATCTATTTTTATGTCACAGTTTATATTTCTATAGTTCAAACACTCTTGCCAAATGACCCAAAATGCCAGCTACTATTTATAGCTTACTCCAAACTGCATGCATACATTTCTGAATGCAAGATCAATGTCTGTGTCTGTACTGCATCCATATATATTTTAGTATTACTTATTAAATTCCTTAAATCCAAAATTTCTGTTACTACCATACCATCTTATGCCACTTTCTCACACTCCAATACAAATCTATATAAACAATATTTCAAATCTATAAAAAACAATATTTTATTGATCATCACATTTATATGTATCCAATTAAATTCTTTTGTTTTGTTAATCCTTTTAAACATAAAAACCTTCCTATCTCTCCTATCTCATAATCGGCTAATATAATGCCACATCCCTTTGTAATCCAAATACACCCAAATTTTCTTCCTACCAAAAAAAAATATACATTTTCTTCTTTCAGTTTCTCCCTTTCTTCCTGCAGGAATACCTCATTTACCTTTAATGCGTCCATTAAATAATGTATTTTCTAACTTATTTAATACCTTAGAATTAAAAGATATATTTCATCCACATTCATCTGTCCTCTAGTTTTGCCTTTATTTCCTCTGACTTTGTCCTACTGCTATGTTCACTCAGCCTACCACATTTCTTCTATGCGTTCTTATTTTCATATTAAAACTTACTGTATCAACTTGTAAAGAACTATATCCATTTTCTAACATCTTTTCTTATGCCTCTTGTATTTTTTTCTCCTGCTCAAATCATCACCCTTTCACGTAGATTTACAGGTTTCTTCATCCTCCCTCTGATTTTCCACATTTACTTATATTCTATCCTCATTTACTCAGTGTGGTTCTTTTCTATTTTTCACATGGTAGTCTGGCCAAACATGACCCTACTATATACATATGGCATGTCCTTTTTCTCCATATAAATTAGGTTTTTATTTGCATAATTTGTAGTTAAATATCCTGTCATATATAAATTAAGAACACTACTGGTTGTTTTCTGTTTTGTAAATCATCTAATAACCTGTAAAAATTTCAAGTAGAATTCTTCCATTTATTTTTAAATCTGCAATCAATATGAATCCCCACCCCTGCCCTAGTTCTGTATTCTATTTTCATGTTATATCTTCTGAATATCACTTAATTTTTCACATAAAGGAAGCATAACATTTTTATCTACAGATAATTAATGGTCCCCTGCCATTAATAAACTCTATAACAGAAGGAAGAAACTGTTGCAGTAAAAGGTGAAGTCTCAAGTCTAGAAAAACTCCCTTATTAGCCTCAACAAGAAGTTGAAATACCTCATCAAAACCTCTAAAGCCAGCTATGAAGGCAGAATTGCGACAGACTTTAAAAACTACAGCAAAGCCTTCTATAGTTATATCAAGAATCTCCATGACAATACCCAGGTTTCCTCTGAGTTACGGCACAATGGTACCTCCTATATGGAGCCAACAGATACTGCCAACATACTGGCCGAGAGATTCAGTGTCAACTTTACCCCCCCCACAAAGGACCAATCACAGGAATGTCAGGCACTCAGCATTACTGCAGCACAAGTTAAAGCTGCATTGTCTAAGGCCAAAAATACAGCTTCCATGAGACCCGACAATATCCCTGGATGTGTTCTACATGAACTACAAAGTGAAATGGCACCACATCTCTGTGCCTGTTCAATCACAGCCTTACCTCAGGCTTTGTCCCTACCAAATGGCACGCTGCTACAGTCACCCTCTCCATAAGGGGGGAGGGTGACTACAGACCCTGGGAATTATCACCCCATCAGCCTGACAAGTCTGATATGTAAGGCTATGGAGCGCACCATCATGGACCTAATTAACAAGGATATAGGGAATCTCCAAATGCTAGAGCCCATGCAATTTGGTCTTGTGAAAGGTAGATCATGCCTGCTCAACCTGGTTGACTTCTCTGAGTCAGTCACCAGAGCTGTGGATGAGGGCAAGGCAGTTCATACAGTCTACCTCGATCTGGCCATGGCCTTTGATACCATGCCCCACTCAAGAATTACTGATAAACTCACCAAACTAGGCATCAACCCCTATATCATTAGGTGGGCTGCAAACTGGCTCACAGACAGAACCCACAGTGTGAAAGTAGCAGACTCCAAGTCAGACTGCAGACCAGTCACAAGTGGAGTCCCACAGGGATCGTTCCTGGGCCCTCTCCTGTTTAGCATCTACTTTTCAGTAGTCCAGGTGAACACGGAGGGCCTCTGGCTGACCAAGTTTGCAGACGACTGCAAGCTGGGAGCCATTATTAACTCCCCAAGTGATGTAGACATCCTACAGAAAGGCCTCACCGAGACAAATGACTGGTGTCGAAACCACGGCCTTAAGCTTAATGCCACAAAAATGCATCATCATTCTCTTTGGGAAAAACTTAGTTCTCACTAATTACCACATCGATGGGAGCCCACTGAACACTGAAGGCGTTATAAGAAATCTGGGGAAACAGGCTGACAGCAACCTCTCCTTCGACCACCACATTGCCACTGTGGTCAGAAAGTCCTTCTATGTGGCACATCGCATTACCAAGGGTTTTGCATCCAGGAAGAAAGAGGTCATCATCTCTCTCTACCCTTCCCTCATTAGGCCAATCATTGAGTATAATGCCCCATTTGCCATGTACCTCACTAGACACATGCAACAGCTGGAAAGGCCACAAAAGTACCTCAAGAAGAGGATCCTGGGCCTTAAACACATGTCCTACATGGACAGACTCAAAAAACTCCAGCTATTCTCTGTCTCATATAGTCTAAGAGGTGATCGCTGCTTGACTTACAAAGCCATGTCTGACCAGCTCTGTTAGAAATGCTACATGTAAAGAAATCCAAATCCCTGCACACCACATGTTCCAGAGACCTCAACCTCATTAACA